>NC_044198.1:10055238-10355238 GCF_900880675.1 Sparus aurata
TTTGGCAAAAAGATTTGACTTTGTGTTCTTGAAAGGGATAATATCCTGCTCTCTCAACAGAAACCCTCAGGGGGTTTTAAAATTGAATAAATCTTGTTGAAAATGTTCACAGCTTTTGTCAGCCTCCAAGCATGTTAAGTATAATGAAAATGGCATCATACTGCAAAGAGATTTAGCAATTCAAAGTTTTTGGATGAAAGTGTTTTAAAGACACAGTTATGTGGGAAATATCACAAGACTTCATTTTTCCACTACGCTGCGTTTCCATGCTATTCATCCTCCCAGCAATATTTCTTCAGTCATTTCCCTCCTTCTGCTCCCTCTATCCCACCTACTTATTTCATCATGTAATGGTGTGCAGGCAAAACAACATCAGGCAAACAAACAGAATGTGGAAATTCAAAATCTATGCACCCCATAGGCATAGTCTAGTGCAGTCTTATCTGCCTGCATTCGTTCTTCTCCCCTTCCTCCATCTCTCTGTCTTTCCATCTGGTTTCCATTCTCTCCACCTGCCTATCAGTCTGCAGCCAGGGACAGGTGAGCCTATTACACGCTTCTCACCCCGTCTACTACACACACTCGTACACACCCCACACACACACACCACCCCACACACACTCGTACACACACACAAAACCACACTAGCTGTATTGCATGGTAACTTGGCGTGCCACGCACATCAGCTAAATCTGCTGCGCTGTAAAACGGCTGTTACCACAGCACGTCACGCTCCTGATGAAGCGGTCTAGTGTTGAATATAAAAGCTGCGAAAAACCCTAACTCTAGAGAATAGAGGACAACAGAATAGGTACAATCTAAAGTATGCCTGATATTGGACTTTTGAGCTTTTTTGGAGCAAATATAATTGAGTTTTAATACTAAATGAGAATTAAATGTTAATAGGATAGTATGACTGAAACAGACTCACATTTTCACTGTTGGTAAAACCGAGAGTTTATGACTTTAAATGCACCAGAGTAAGTATGCGAACGCGAGTAAGGACAAAGGCATTTCGTTTCCACATAACTCAAAATATTCTGACTGTAAGGAAGCTAAAAACCAGTGAGTCATCTCGCGGGCAAACAGGATTCACTGCAAATATATTTGTTCTTTACAACATTACCTCAAAGTGACAGTAATATATCAGTGGGGGGTTTAGAGGGTTGCTGATCAATACCAGTGAGTCAACATTTACCTCTCCAGGCACTGAGATTTGGATGCTCCTCTTCAAGCGCAATCTTTTGTTTAACCTTTACAGTCCAACTTAATTTGCAAAGGGAACAGCCCGTTATTGTAGCTGTAACATTATGTCCTGAGAAAATGACTATACAAACCGACAAAAGCATACAGAGCACTTGTCAAGTGGAGCGTAGTAAAAGATAGTTTCAAGGCTTCAGCCCTAACAAAATTACATCTCCTTAACTCACTAAAAACCTTTATATTACACCTACAACTTATGATTCTGTCTTTCAAAATCTGAAAAGAAACAGTATTTGTGGTTAAATAAGTTATGATTGAATGGAATTGCATTAAATGTATTTCATCTCAAGGTTTCGGTGGCGAGCCAACAATAAAATGATGATGCACTCTGGGCTTAAAAGTGATGATCAGCACGCCAGCAGACAACTCATCTCAGAGCATTTATTTCAGCAAGAGCAGTAAAAGCCAGAAATCTTATGGTGTTTCGGTTTAAGATAGTTTTCAGATACTGTGCCTCCTTACATTTCCCACCACAGGTGAATCTAGCCTCAGCACCAGAGTTTGTGCTTGCTTTTTTATTTTGTTGCTGTTTTATTTAAAGTCAAGGCAGCCTGTCTCAGTTTCTCTAGAGGCATCAGTGGCTGAAAGGCTATTTATTTATTTCTAGAAAGCCTGTCTGTCTGCCTGCCGCTTGGCTGGAGGAGAGAGGAAGAGGAAGAAAAAAAAGTTGAAAGTGGGAGAGATTTGCTGATGCTGCCGTGCAGCAACAGCTTTGCAGAACGTGCTATCATGTGAAACATCACCTTTTAGACGCTCTTGCTCCTCTTGTTTGTTTCTCCCCTATCTGCCTCTCACCTCGTCATGCCCTCCCTTGCTCTTTTTGTCTTTGCCATACTTTCTCTTTGCGCTCAGCACACACCTACAAAAAACACACACATTTTTTTCTCATTTTCTCCTTCTTCCAGACCTTGACACCAGCTGTACTTTTCCAATTCAGCAGTTCTTTAAATCTCCAGATGACACAAGGAGATCTACACCAGCTAAGAACACACAAATAATATCCCTAAAAAAAAACCTAAACAAAACCAAGCTCAGCAAGAACAAATCCCACAGGCCACTCTGCAGTTCCAGATATGGAGCTTAAAAATTATTAGCAGGCCGGGCAAAATTATTTATGTGGAGAGTGAAAGCATATGTGAGAGAGCGCGAGGAGGAGAGAGAGGACAGAGCGAGGAGAAGAGAGAGAGCAACAGAGAGAGGAGAGAGAGAGCGAGGAGAGAGAGAGAGAGGAGAGAGAGAGAGAGAGAGAGAGAGAGAGAGAGAGAGAGAGAGAGAGAGAGAGAGAGAGAGAGAGAGGAGAGCGGGAGCTAAGCATACAGTAGCTAAAACAGAGGCAGGGATTAAAATAGATGAGATATGAATGCGATCAGTGAGAGAAGACTCAGAGATAATTAAACACTCAGCATGTGTCTTTTCAACACACGCCTAACAACAGATCAGCCCGATTCAGTAAGCCAGAGATTCCCAAACTCCATACTTATCATCACATTTTAATTATATTCAATCAGAACACTATAGCATCACAGCTTGGGTGGATTTTTATTACGATGGGCAGCCAAATCCTGGTGAAATCCTAAAATCATGGCTGTACATCCTGATTCAGGGGATACTATTCAGACAAGAGCTTTAATTGCGGAGTATGGGCTAACAGTCGGGGTTCAAAATAACAGTACTTAGTCAAGATGTTGTGGAATGATGAATGTTTGCCGGGGTGTGTTAAGCCACATCATGCCATGTTTGGCTGGAGCCCACATTTCCACCTTTTTGATTCTGGACCAACTAACGCTGAACCAGACAACATTATTTAAATTTGATTTAAAGGAAAGAAACTGTCAGTGCTTTTACACGACACTCAAGAAAACCGAATTACTGCGTTAGTCTGACGATGATCGGATTTTTAAGATGCATGTACACCTTAGTCTGACTAAAATCGGACCGGATCAGATGTCTCATAGTCAAATTACACCACGTAGATTATTCGATTGAAAGTCGCATCAACTCCTGCATGTACACGTTTCCAGCGGATCGGATCGGATTTTGCGTTCTGCGCAGGCACAAGATTTTTCCCCGGGGCCGTGAGCCGGAAGTAGATGGGGGGCGGCAGCGTCTTTCCTCCGAAATCACCGCAAGAAAGAGCGCCATTGTGCATCCAGTTTGTGTAATTATCATGTACACCATATACGAAGTGTACAAAGATGTAGCTCCGTCTCGCTCTTCGTACGCCATCTTTCTTGAATGCCGAGGCAGCTGGTGACGTAAAGAGGTCAGCCGGAGGTGGCCCCGTTAACACAGTTGAAATGGGCACAGCGCCACCTAGCGTACCGGAGTATGACATGCTTTCGGCAGTAATTCGATTTTCTCACCGGCATGTATACTCGGATAATTGCAGTTGTCCGATTGAGCAGCATAGTCGAACTATGGCTGTAATCTGACTAAACTGTGCATGTAAACGCACTGTGTGACTCAATCACTGGATTACTTTCGTATCCATTTCCCAATTTCAGTACATGTTCTGAAACTAAATAGCCTACTAGTCAGAGGATTTTTTTTTCTAATTACTGTAACCTCCTCTTTCTGTTATCAAGCTTACTCATTAACAGTGACTGATGTGGCATTTTGCCATGTCTACTGGCCATACAAAATGCACTTTACAAACAGATGTCTACAAAGCATTGTGATTTCTTTGCAGGGATAAAGGATTACAGCAAAGGGAGGGATTCACAGCATCCACTAGCCAAAAGCTGGGATTGCATTTATTCATTTTGCCTTTTCTGTTAGTCTGTCACTTCAGCGCCAACAAGCTTTTAAGAATAAGGTCAATTCGTATTACCTCCTGTCTTACAGCACAGCTAATGGTGCACATCAACTCTTATTATTTTTAACATCTGAGGTACAACACATTGAGGTCATACATGTTGATTAAAGAGCAGGAACCATTAGATGATTATTTGTTTGAAAAAAATTATAGATCATTTTTGATAAATAATTGATCATTTCAGTCCTTTTTTAAGCAAAAACATGAAACTTGTTCTGGTTTACGTTAATTAAATGTAGAGATTTGCAGTTATTTTGACAAAAGAAGCAATCTGAATATGTCACTTTGCGCTCTGGGAAATTCTGATAAGCATTTATCACAATCATTTGATGTTTTATAGACTGAAAGATTAATCCAGAAGTTTATCTTCAGATAAGTTGATGATGAAAACAAAAAATTGTTAGTTGCAGCCATACTTGATTAAGTTCTGACACAAATGTTCTGATTCCACCCCTGCAATATTTCTATCTCAACATTCACACATTTAGTTTAACTCCTAAAATCTAGGGGCAGCTGGAGCATGAGCAAACTGTGTGACTATAAAAACATCGCCTTGCACAAACAAGCCAAAAATAAAGACAGAAAATTAAAGGTTAACCTAGCAGAGTTACTACTATAAATCAATGTGCTAAAAAGAGTCCTAGGAGCCATTGAACTGCCCATTGCACAAAAACCAATATGAATCCAGCCAGCAGTCCCCATATTCTGTTAAAGCCGGGGCTATTATTAGCAAGCAAGGGGATCGGGTTAAGAAGATGAAGGCTAAAAGAGCATGGAGAGACAGAGATTTTTACACTTTGCGGCATAGTGAGGTGTAAACTCACTGACAACAGGTTTACCTGCCAGTTTATTTGCATGATACATTTACCCACCGGGTGAGGGGAGGAGATTTGAAGCAACTAAATTAATCTAAATGTGCCACAGCACAGCATGAATCTAAGGGAAACAAGGAAGTCTTAAAGGGATAGTTTGTGTTTTTTGAAGTGGGGTCATATAAAGTACATATCTATAGTCGATCTGTTTCCTACAGTAATCACCGATCAGCGCAGCCTCAGTTTGGAGAAGTAGAGAGCAGCTCCAGCCCAGACGCTCAGCTTTGTACTGCAGTGAACGGGGTTCAGCAAAAAAGCGAAATTAACCACCTAAAACAAGACTCACCTAAAAAAAATCTATTCAGGTCAAGTGTAAAATTCACACTGCTTTACATTGCCGTCAGACTGCGCTTTCTTTTGGCACTACATTTTCTCAACCGCAGAACCCCCGTATCCCTACGTATGAGCGCTAATGTGGAAGGATACGGAGAGTTAAGTTTCGTTTTTATCGAAAGTAAACCTCTCGTCCAGCCGCCGCTCGCAGATCAGCTGTTGCCCAGTTACGCTAATGCGTAGGGATACGGAGGTTCTGTGGTTGAGAAAATGTAGTGCCAAAAGAAAGCGCAGTCTGACGGTGATGTAAAGCGGTGTGAATTTTACCTATACAATGTACACTTGAACTGATGTAACATTTTTTAGGTGAGTCTTGTTTTAGGTGGTTAATTTCGCTTTTTTGCTGAACCCCGTTCACTGCAGTACAAAGCTGAGCATCTGGGTTGGAGCGGCTCTCTACTTCTCCAAACTGAGGCTGCGCTGATCGGTGATTACGGTAGGAAACAGATCGACTATAGATATGTACTTTATATGACCCCACTTCAAAAAAACCGAACTATCCCTTTAAAGTAATGATTTCTTTTCTGTAAAAGTGCCGTTTTTTTTTTATATTTCACTTGTGCCTTGAATGAGATAGAAGACAATATTATGGTGTGGAAATGATGCCAACAAATAAAAGAAAACAAAGAGAACAAAGGAGAAGGTGTTAAGAGGGAGCAGGGAAGGTGAGATGAAAATTAGGTACACTCAAGTGTTTAAGTGAAAGAAAGTACATTATTAGTCCTATCTTCAGCCTGTTTAGTTGTTCAAATCAATAGCTGTCTACCTTAAAATATTATCAAGAGAAGGACTGAAACAACATCTTTTAAGTCACAATCGCAACCGAAGATGCACACTGACAATCTACAGTTTAAAATAAAGCAATAAAACCTGATGAAAGCATTATTCATAACACAAGTGGTCATCATCACAGTTTAAAGGATGACAACAAATTCAATAAAATATCAGTGGAAAAAACAATGAAAGTAAATTGTGATAGTGAGAAAAATGGACGTTGGGTAGTACAGTAAGGATGTCAGAGGTTAAGTGAGCAAACTGGAGGCAGAAAGTTCAGACTATAAGCCTCATAATCTGCTTCATAACTGTCCTCTGACATCACTGCAGCAGATGCTTATCTTGGACCCTGTTCTCTCTGCCTATTCTAATGTGATGGGTGGGGGTCTCTCTGTCATACTCTAATGTAATGAAAACACAGAGGACAGAGTAAGGGCCAGATACACAGAGATGGTTCAGTGCAGCCATATACCACAACATAATAAGAGGAAGGCTTTCAGCTATAGAATACCATGGACAAAGGAATGGGGGAAAGAAAGGTGTGTGATTGTGAGTGTGTGCATATGTTATTATGAAGCCAGCAAAGCAGTTTGTATACAGCTTTATAAAGCTGACACAACCTTGAGTCTTAGGTAAATTCACCTAAGTGAATATACCATATTGGTTGTTTTTATTGCTTATGGCCACCCGTGCTTTGCATACATTTGAAGGTTTACCTTGTTGGCAGAGTAACAAGCTGCACAACGACTGACCTGGCTCTAATTAAGTCATCAAGGGGGAATAAGCTGGCTGAGAGGCGAGATGAGAGAATTATAAAAATATGCAATTTGCATAATTTTAATACATGTAAAAATCCTCTATTTAGTGTAATTGGTGTTTTGTAGTTGTTCAGGAGAACAGACAGAATCATGTAATCCAAAACTAAGGATAAACATTATAACACGAGGGAAAAGGAGAGCTGCAGTGGTTTGATAATATGTAGACTGCTAATTCAGTATGTTTGCATTGGAGCCTACCAATACTTCATTTCTTGGGCGGAATTTTGGCATAGATGTTATGGAGTAAAAAGTCATAATATCAAATATATTGGCCGATATACACAGATTTTGTTTTGCAGTGATCTAAAACATCTGACAAAGATGAGTAATGTAGGCAGGATATTTTAAAGTTAAAGAATGAAAATGTGTTTAGCAAATACAATTGATCGTCTCATCAGGATTCATAGGAGAGCTCCTAGCTTAAAACGTAACTCATTGTGATTTATAAGATTGATGTTCTGACAACACTGAGCAAAGTAACATTGGGGTATAAATTGAGAAACTCTCTACAGCTGATGTTCATGTTATCCCTTTGTTTTGGTTTTATCTCAAGTATGTTTCCCTTCAGCCCTTTTTGTGTTCATTTTGCCAAACACGTATAAATGTTTCCCCTTTGTTTCTTTGTGTCAGTCATGTGTGAGTCATCTCAGTGTACTCAGTGTTCACTGTTGCTCAATTTCTGGACCTCAGTTTTATAACTTTACTTACAAAGGGCTGCAGCAGTACTTTGTCCTTGTGGTAAAATGTGGTCACGCTCAAGTTAAAGTTATTTGTTTTTCATAGATCTTGAAGTTTGGGTAAATAAAACCCTTGATTTGCAATGTGTACTGCTTGGTTTCCCACACAGAGAGACAGCCACACTGACAGGAACAAGAGGCTTTACAGATCCTCCACAGACTGACCCTCTATAAAGAGATCGACATGGAGGGGTCAACAATTGGTCAATGCCTTACTCAATCACAAGTCAGTCTCACACAAGATGCAAGCACAGGAGGATTTCATGCATGAAAGCTGTCCTACACACTTATAGATAGATAACTGACCAATTAAGCAAGATCCGAGAGACAATGATAGGCTGGAAATAACTGACATTTCACATTTTTAAGAGGCAATCATGGAATGAGAACAACCTTAAATATCACACCAGCACAGAAAAGATGGCCCAAGGCTACAACTCATACTTATTTATGGTATCCAAAAGTGCCATTGTTCACAACTGAATGACATTAAAAACGTCCAAAATTTGAGTTGATAAGGTGTTTTTATTACATTTTACTAAAAAGCAAGAAAATAAGACAGGAGGAGCTGAACTTTTGACATTACTTCCTAAAACCAAACATTGGTTGGTTCCATGTGATTAAATACATATTAAACACTAACCTAAGCCAAACATGTCACTGTCGGCTCACATAAACCCTGAGTGATTGATCCCATGAGAAATTCATAGCAAGAAGTGACAATAACATCCACTTGAGTGAAGCAAAACCTACATAGCAGCCTAACTTCACCCCCGACACCGAAAGAGTTCATTTAATGTAAAAATAAATCTGGAGACTTATTATGCTCAGGGGGGAAAGTCAAGGAAGCTGCTGTTACTTGATATTGGACATTTTCCAGTTATAAAACAATTGACCCCATAACACACAAATTTCTGTCAGAATAATCACCCAAGCTGTGCAAAATTAGATTAGATGGAACACAAAAAAATAAAGCGTATTATTAACTAGTATAACTATTCTTTGACATACGTCATGATCACGTTGGGCTTTCTTGCAATAGCCTGATCTACACCAATGAGGGATGGTCTTACAAATCAGTAAAGAAAACTAGCAGCAAAATGTCAAAGGTGATAAAAGAAAGAATTCATCTGAAAAAAGCTGAGAGAGGAACAAACTCTGAATAACAACGACAGAAAAATAATGAACCCTCAGGCCAGTGAGAAGGACAAAGAGAGGAGACTGAAACCCCGCAGGGTATGTTCAGGGAGATACTCGTCTCATCATTGCATCAGTCCACCTCTGCACCACGACATGTAAATTCAAATCAAAGCAGACGGGAGGCAATAAGGGGGAGGGTAAAAAAGGAAAGGGGAAAAACAAGGATTAAAATTTAGATCGTGTTGTCTCCTCTGGCAGATTGATAACAACTGTCTGACTTGGTTTGAGATGGGAAAGCAAGGGCAGAGGGAGGAAAGAGAGGAGTGATATAAGGTAAAATGAACTGAAAGGCTTTATTTAATAGATGAAGAGGGAGGGGGGCTGACAGTTTGACAAAGATGGTCATATTTGGTAAGAGATGAAGATAAAAGGCGAGGTACTAGTGCTGGTAGGGCACGAAAGGACTAAATATTATGTCTTGAGTGTGAGAGATGGAGCAAGGTGGTACAGTGGCCATTTGACAGATTGTTTGATTTAAGGAAATAGGGAGGACTGACAGAGCCAGTTCAAATGTTGACGCAATTACCAGGAATTTTGCAAGAACTAAAACATGATGAAGTTATAAAAATCTTTTTAATTGAATGGGCCAAAAAAAAAAAAAAGTTAAGTTAATTAATGTCAATCTGAATGTAAAAAACCCACAATGCTATAGGTAAATGAAGTTTCGCAAAGCCAGTCAACACCTTTTGGTCTGGCAGGAGTTACAAGACACTTGCTTGGGAAAGCAGTATCTTTCAATCCCAAAGAATTAGTTTTCGGGCATGAGACTCAAAAAATAAACTTTCTTACAAAGTTAGAACTTTAATGTAGAATAGTTCAAGATCTTGTTTAAAGTTTGGTATTTGAGAGATGTAAATCACACCCACTAAACTTAAATTAAGTGCTGCAATTATCATCATTGATTAATCTGCCAAATAATAATTATATTGTTGAATCAACAGTCCAATACCCAGTACTGTTCATTTACTATCATGATGACAAAGAAAGCACCAATCTTCACATTTAAGAAGCTAGGAATTTTCTTTCTGAATACAACACTGCTGTCGTCATCATCTAAACCACCCCACCAGTTCACTGATCAGCTTTCAGCTGTCTGCCTGAGTGATTGTCAGTGAATAATTTCAAAAACCGTCTTCTACCAGAAACTGAGCTCTTGTAATTCAGGACGGTCTTACAAGGCTAAAGAGAAGGACTGAGGGCTGGACAGCTTGGCAAGCTTAGGAGTGACTAAAGAGTGATGTTGCGAAATAACTGGCAGGCTGATAAAAGGCTGTCATCGCTGCTGAGCTGTGAATAAATAACTGGATGAAGGTGCTGTGAGAAGGTGGACGAGCGGAAGCGAGAAAGGCAATGAGAATGAGTGAGGTGATCTGGCAGCCTGGAGAGAGGTCAGCGATAAGAGGAAAATGAGAAATAGAGATGGGAAGAGCAAGAAAGAGAGAGGAAAAGAGAAAGAAAGAGTCAGGTGAGGGCAAAAGAGGGAAAAGCAGGATAGCAAACACTGTCAACAGTTGGCTAAAGATGGAGAGAGATTGATCGCAAGGCCAAGTGGATGGATCCCAAGAAATATCAAAGAGGGAGAGCTAGTAAAGAGAGGGATGAAGGGAGAAGAAAGGGGCAACACTGAACTAAAATGGGCTTAACTGCCTATGAAAAGGAGGGAGGGAGCATATCTAGGGATAGAGACAAAAGGGGAGGGAGGGCAAAGACTGAGAGACAGGAGAAACGGTTTGAAATTGACATGAAAACGAGGGGATGGTTGGGGAAAAGCCAGCCTGCTGTGACACCTTGTGAGGTTTTAGGGTAGGTTGGCTCAGTACGATAAGATAACTGCTGCCTTATCTGTGGCCGTCAGACTGCTAACACACACACATAAAATGACACACAGTTTCCTTTGGCCAGGGGAAAGCAGACATGGATAAACACTATTGGAAGATGGGCAGACAGGTGTTTGGAGCAGTGATTGGAACTGACTCAGATGTCTGTATTTGGGTTGTTTGTGCTCACATCTGTGTGTGGCTTTGTGTGTATACTGTACATGCACAGCATCAGAGAAATAAAAATTATAAAAGTACAACAATATTGAGGCATTATGTATTGTATCTAATGACAAAGTAAAGCAGTAATTTAGACAACCTAGCAAAGGCAAGCTAGAAACAAGAAATTAATGGTGACATTTCATTTTACTTCATGAAGAGGACATTCAATGCTAGCTACAAACAAAACAAGAGGCTGCTCACTGAAATAGTTCCTTTCACTTAACAAATTGAGTGAGAGATAACGGATTAGGATTTAAAATGTAACTCTCAATTTATTTTATTTATGACCAACTGGTCCGAAAACAAGACAATCTAGATAAAACCGTAATTGTGCAGCGTTCCATTTTGCAATGACACTCTCAATTTGTGTTGCGTTATAAATCCAGTGCGCCCACTGCTGTGTGTTGTCGACCATTACTAGTAGCCCAAACTCCCTCTTGGTTTCCCACTAATTTACTCATTCGTGGGTTTTTTGTGCTACTAAAAAAAGCAGCGTATCCGTTCGGCACACACAGCCCTCCCCACCGTACACACTGCATGTGTCTCCATGAAAACGACATTATCCGTTGAAACAATAACGTGGAAGCTTGGTATTTGGTGCAGATGGCTGGCGAAAGTCCCAAGTTCACGAAAGTTTCATATTGACACACCTCTGACACAGCCGACGTGGTTAACGTTCCCCCCCTTCGCTATCACCACAAATTGCTTTGCAGTCTGTGGGAAACACTGCTGTGGCATGTTTAGTTCAGCTCACAGCAGTCTAGTAAACCATCATTTGCATGAACGCGGTCCAACCATGCGCAGCTTGGATTTTGATGCGCGTCTTCCATTGCTGTTGTGGTCCTTTTTGGCTGCTCTAAGCATTGGTACTAGAGAGGGAAGCATTACCCTTCCTTTTTTTACATTTCATATACGAAATGGTAACATGACATCATCATTATTATTATTATTATTATTATTATTATTATTATTATTATATTGTCATGCACTGCTGCATCCAGAACGTTTTCCTCATTCACACACTCTCATTTTTACTTGGACAATAGGGAGGGATTGCTGCACGGTAGAGCCGAATCTGGTAAAGCCCAGCCGATACCAGCCCATTAAAACACGGATTCTTGGGATCAGTAAAGGACATGTATTTATGTTTTTATTGCAAGGTAATGTGTTTCAATGACGTAATACTGCAAATATGAGTGGCAATAGCAAAATGGATTTTTTCGTGTATTGTCAATAGGGTTAGGGTTGAGGTTTTCTGATGGACAGAAATCTAATGAAAACAAATAGACCCATATACATAAAGCATATGGGATTTCACACCCACAGGCACACATACTGTCCAAGGAGACAAACAAATATTGTACCCATACAGGGAGATCAGTGCCGTTTAGATTTACATTATAGAACAAATCAACATCATGATCCACCATCATTACTTTGGCACAGAGTCAGGGACAAAGATTGGATTTTTATAACCTAGTTGCTTTGACGTGAAGGCTGCGAGAGCCAGTCTAATGATTCAACGGTCATCTGCAGCCATAAATGTTAATTAACAGCCTCGGCTGCTGGACATTCATTTCCTGCTATAGCCGTAAGGGAGGGCTCATAAAAATAGGGTGCATGTGCATGCTGGTATGTTGCGTGTGTGTGAGAATGTAACTGTGTATATGTCCTTGTGTGTGTGTGTCCGAGTGTCTGTATGTGTGTGTGCAGCGTCATTTGTGACAATATGTGAACGTGTGTGTGTTCCAAGGACACGCAGTGATGAAAAACTGTCCCAAAGGCTCCTCCGTCCATTTCTAATACAACAATATTCTGTCAGCACAAACCGTAACTAGCTAGTCGCACCATGACAACACATTAAAGCTTACAGGGACAAAGTCAGGTAAAAGTCACACTATGGGGATATGTTAGAGGTGTACCCACACACACTACATAAGAAGAAAGTTACATTGGGACATCACAAAAAGCAGTAAAGGATGCTAGAATAATATGGTGTCACAGTAAAGCTCTGCGTGGCCAACGTAAGACACAGGTCATGACATCATAATAGAGAAGTATATGACAAAAGTGAGAAAAGGGTTAAACTACAATATCATGATACCACTTTACATGACTGAGGCAAGGTGAGTGTCACACTGACATCATTAAAGTGTTATATAAAGCCACAGTGTGGTAGAAATCAATAATGAAGGTGTCCAAATGACGTCAAATGAAAAGGCTTAGTCATTCTACAGTCATGACAAAGCTGCATGAGGGGAAAAAAGTTTAATAATTGAGCCTTTTATGAATCATTTAGGTCAAATTACATTCTAAAAAATATACTATGATAGCTATCGAGTTAGTATTGAAAACAGTGATTATTCCCTATACCAAAAATAAATGCACAGTAATTATTTTGTCAGTCTATTTGTCATTTAAGTCATTTTAAACGGGGAAAATGCCAATTGTTCACTGGTGCTTGTTTGTCAAATGTTAAATATCACTGTAAACTTAAAACTACTGGGTATTTCTACCTTTTGTTTTTTTTTTTTGTTTTTTTTTATTGAGCAATTGATCAACATTCTGGAATGAATATTTGCTGTTTCATAGAAATATACATTTATAATATGTGTCGGGTTGAAACTATTTGTTTAATCAATTAACAGATAATCAACAAAAAATTAATCGCTAGCTATTGCTGCCATTTTCTGTTTTGAATCAAGGAAAACTGAATATCTTTGGGTTTTGGACTGTTGTCAAAGAGGTTTCAGACATTTTTATAGTTTAAACAGTTGTCAAAATACCCGTATATTAATATTGATCTTGTATATTTTAAACAGTTTCAATACTACTTTTCTGAAGTATCAATGAAACCGTATCAGCCGGGCTTTCTTGCTCCCTTTCTGCTCCCTCTCTTGTGCCCACCGCTCCAGTGTGATCATAGTCCCGCCACCTCCAGACAGCGGTCACAAGTACATTAACCCAGATGGTGTTGTGCTAAACACATAGTACACAAGCCTTTTTATGTTCATCTTTTTAATAAAGAGCTAAAATTATGTGCCCTCAATGTTGTCAATTCAAATATCGATGCGTTTCAAGGTATCATGACTACACTAGTCCAAACTATTGATTGATTATAATCGATTGATTACCAGTTATGGACAGCTCATCAATTAACATACTTGTTAGTTGAAGCCCTATCAAAAAAATATCTTTGTAACATGTGTTGCTTGGTTCGCACTTTCATACCGAATCTGTACTGAATACGGTTCAATAATGCTGGCACATCAGAATTACACCCACCTGGCCAAATGTGACAGGATAATGGCAGAAATATAATTTCACAAGACGCCAGAGCTGGAAACAACTAGGTCCATGTTGTTACATAAACAAAGAAAACATTTTATTTTATTTTTTTGATGGTTTCACTGTAAATGTTACCACCTGCTAGCTAATTTTTTATATCACTGTATTCTCACTTATCCTTTTATTTCAAGTGTTGTTTGGTGAAGCTGGCAAATGAAAACCAAACAAACACCGTACCAGCGTTAGCCTTGGCGGTGGAAATCAGAGCTAATGGAGACGAGCCATAACTCTGTTTCCATCTCACTGTCGACGCCTCCCATCCTCCTCTCCCTTCTCCCCCATGCCCCATCTATCAATCCATTTCACCATTCTGCCTTGTCCTCCCGCTCGTCTCTCTCCCCTCTCTCTCTCCTCTTATCTATCTAAATGTATTGTAGGACACCACCATTTCAGGCTGGTGTAGTTTTCTGACCATGAGGATGTTTTACAGTCCAACCCCCACCTCTCTGCTGCCCCTCTTCAAACCCCCTTTCCCAAAACAGATAGGAGAAAAGCCCCCATGTTGGAGTCACAGTTCAGTGGTTTCTAATTATGTGTTCACTGTAGGAGCCTGGTCAGAATATTTCATATAGACGCATGAGAGAGAGATAAGAGAGACAGTAGGGAATAAAGCAAGGTGGGAAAGAGGCGGCAAAAGAGAGAGACAAACAAAGAGAGGGAAAGAGGATGAAGAGAAGCAACACAACTTACAGTAGGTTATTCACACATTCAGTTAATTTACTGACTGCATTGGAACTGTCCAGGAATGACAGACTCCAGTTAGACAGAGTACCAGGGAAGAAAGAGCAGAGGTATGTGTCAGTGAGGAATGCAATAACATAGAGGTATTTTGTTTTTATGTACATCCATTACTTACTTTACATTATTATTGGATAATATTTCAACCAAAACACTTTTAGGGGTTATATCATTAGCCTGTAAGCGATCAAAGCACAACATTCATGTATATTTTCCTGCTCAAAATCATTGTCTGCATTTACATGCAAACATCTATTTTCTGCCATGGCTCAAGTAATGAAAACAAATTCACAATACATGATTTCCCCAGTCCAAAGTCCACAGACTGGCACTGCAAAAATACATTTGTGTGTCTTATTTGGCTGTAGAGGCTTGGATCCAAAGTCACTACTTGCAGGTGAGCTTCTGTCATTGTTAGCTAACTGCTAACACACCTTGGCAGCTAATCACACACATTTCAAAAGCTTCTTTTGATTTTCTCTGCACTGGTTTCCTGGAGTTTTGTTCTCTTGGGTGTATAAAAAAGCTCTTTGAGCTTAACAAGCTTGCTAACTATAGTTCCAACTGTCAGACAGAAAGCTGGTTAGCCTGGTGGCAAGATTTGTATTTGTTCCAGACTCCTGTGGATACTGCAAAGTACTCCTGTACTCCATAACTGACTACAAACCACAGCTAATAAACTGCAACAGCTTCCTCCAGATTGGACTCTATGGATTTCTGTGTCCTCAACACTGTCAGTGGCACAAATTCAGAGGTAATACTAATTTACAAATGTAATCATCATCACATGCGCGGATTAGCAATTCCACCAAATGCAGTGATACTGGTGACATTCAATTATTTTGCAGTTTTAAATGTTAGCTTTCAAACGAAATTCATCTTAGCAATTCATCTGTGGCTGATTTGTATTTCACTGCTTTACATGATCGATCAAAACAGTGTGGTGGAATCTTGATAGAATTTTGCATCTATTACCAAATTAAGTCCCTAACCCTAAAACTAGCCGCAGATGTGGCACATAACCTTACCCAAAGCCTTACCCACAGCTTTCTCATCACACAAAATAAGGTCAAAAACATCTTCAGCCTTTGCCTTTTGGTTATCATAGAATAATAAGGAAGACTTCTTGACCTTGCAAATACAGTTAAATGTGGCGCACACATACACCCTCGGGACGAGGTGCACATCATGCACCACAGTGGCTCTTCTCAGGGCTCTTAAATGACTGGTGTCATTAATGTTGCTGCACGGTTGCCAGCTGTAATATTTCCTGTGGTCATTAGACCATCTGGTGGCCTGACTCCTCTCATATCTCTGTCTCTCTCGTCTATCTCTGCCTGTCTGTTTCCTTGTGCTGCTCAGCCTTCTCTCTCTTTGTTGCTCTACATATTCTCAGTGTTACTCCAGCTCTACCTTTATTCATATCTCTTAAAGCACTCTCTCCCCATTTCTACACACTTCTCATGTCTGCCATACTATTATTATTTTCGCTCACTTTCATCCACTTGCAGCCCCTCTCAGCCTGTTGCCCCTGGCCACTTCATCCATCTCTCTGTAATGGAAACCCATTGATGTATGCAGCCATTTTGCTGCTCCAATATGTTAATTAGAGAGATCTGGAGCCTCATTTATGGATGGGTCAACATCCCTTTAAATTAAATTGTTACCATTGCTGTAATTACGGTGTCATTGGCAAATATAACAGGACACACAGGGTTTCATCCAGAAATTCTAGATTTCCAAAAATATGTCCTTGCAATTGACCCTTTTTTATCCGTTTAATCTTTCCATGTCAATTCATCTGAATGACAAAAAAGGGACCAATGCAATCACAATAATAATGCAATTATTGTTTTTCTATCATTTATAATTTAAAAAAAGTGTGCTGAGTGTATATGAAAACATTCATGTGGTAAGAACAGAGGAATAACAGTGCAGAGACTCCATGTTTCTAATAACAACTAGGTGTTTCAAAAATAGCACAGATATACAGTATGCTCCTGGTAAAGTGACTTCTGTTGCATATTCATTTGCCTTTGCTTGAATTTGTTTAACTATGGAAAGCCATCACAGTAACGATGCATGTAATGATGCCATCAGTTTTACCATCCGTGGTACAGAAGGCCCATTTAATCGTCAGACCCATGATTAACTGAGGTCTGAAGTCACTTGTGCAAACACCTATTTAAAAGACAAAATAAGCAGCTAGCAACAAGGAAGCTGAACCTATATATATATGTGTTTATATGTATGTGGGTTTGCTATATATATATATATATATATACATATACACATATACATATATATATATACATATACATATATACATATATATACATATATACACATATATATATATACACATATATACATATACACATATATACATACATATATATATATATATATATATATATATATATATACATATATATATATATATATATATATATATATATATATATATATATATATATATATATATATATATATATATATATATATATATATATATATATATATATATATATATATATATATATACATACATACATACATACATACATACATACATACATACATACATACATACATACATACATATATATATACATATACATATACATATATATATATATATATATATATATATATATATATATATATATCGCAAACCCACATACATATAAACACACACACAATGTCTCAGAGGTGAACTTTACACTGTTAGCTCCATCTCAATCCCTGAATCTCTCTCCATGCCTGTTATGTTTCTGTTGATCAATAACCTCTCCTTACATTTCACTCTCATCTCCTAACGTGCCGTGCATGCAGTTTAAAAGCTCAATTTTCCAGATGCCATTTGTACAAAGCAACAATATAGACATACAAATCTGTGAAAATACAAAGACACTTAAGTAGGGAGGTACACTTTACCATCTTTTTTTTTTACAGTAAAGCATCATTTTAGTGCATTCATTCTGATAAATGTAACAAAAGATCAACAGAATCAATGCAATACAGTGTAACAAGACTGCCTGGCTGATTGAATAGCACAGAGCAAAATTATTTCTTTTACAGGTTTTTCTCTTTATTATATTCTTCTCTTATCTGCAGAAAAGACCGACCGCCTCTCCTCTAATTACACTTCCTCTGTTCACCCGCCTACCTGTGTCCCACTGTATGTGTGAAGCCAAAACCCGATTGCCTCAGTTTCATAATCCTGGTGGCAGCTTGCCTCCTTCACTCCTTACATTTTTAATGAATGGAATGTCTTTGAAGTGCACATGTGGAAATACAATAATCTATAACTAATTTCAACATTAAGTAACATTTGTTATGTATAGGGAAATAGGATTGGGTTTTTAGAAGCAAGAGAAGATGCATTTTCTCTGATGTCATGTTTAGTTTCTCTGTCACTTTTTTATTTTCCTCTAGGGGCAGAGCATGATCTGTTTTGATTATACTGCTGGACCTTACAGCCTATGTATAGCTTTGATGCACTTATACTGTCTCCAACTGTCATCTTTCTCTTAAATCAACAGTAAAAAAAAAATCCCAAGAGCCCTAATGTCTACTATTGACATGTTTGAAAACTCAGATAAACTAAGCCTAAAGAAGCAAAAATAACTATAATAACACAGTGTAACAAGACACAATTAAGACAAATCACAAACACAGTTTTCATCCAAGGAGACAGCAGTCAGCTCAGGTTCTTAAACATAGTGACGCTGATCAAAAATGAAAAAAGACAAAGATTGCACCATTACCATAGAAAGACAGACCCTATATATTCAATCTGAGACACTAACATCAACAGAGAGGGCAATTTGTTCAGACTGTGGGCAGGAAAATTGTTCTCCCCTTTCGCTTTTATCGCTAAAATCTATAGCAGACAAAAGGGGGTGTAATCTCCATCCACAGTCCATTTTCACTGAGAAAGCATCATGTCTGTCTGCTTCTGTCAGGTCCAAATTCAACAGAGCATCCATGTTTTATTTATTCTTTCTTTCACCAATAGGCCCAAAGACCAGACAGTCTTCTACTCCAACAGAAAGTATTGGATATTTGTTAACTAAAAGGGAACAAGAGGTGTGTTGTGTTTATGAAAGTGCCTGAAAATGAAGCCATATACTGAACAAATTATTTTGAAACCAAATCTCACATTTTAGAAAAAGAAACGTTTCGCCATTGCAGTTCACATTCAATCAAGACTTAACAGTCAAGCAACTGCACAACTCTATTTACACTTACCGTTTTTGCAAAATAAAAAACGTTTTTTGTGGGTTAGCCATGCCACCCTTCGATGCCTCAATTTATCTATGTTC
The DNA here is from genome assembly GCF_900880675.1 of Sparus aurata. NCBI lineage: Eukaryota > Metazoa > Chordata > Actinopteri > Spariformes > Sparidae > Sparus > Sparus aurata. The sequence continues at coordinate 10,074,504 of NC_044198.1, forward strand.
ATGGGTTTAAGGTAACTAAGCTGAGGCCATAAAGGTCAACTGCCTTGCTTACAGGCACCTCTATGGTAAGTATGAGAATGTAAAAATATGAAAATGTATGCCCATTCAAAAGAAAGCCGAGACAAATGTTTAACATTCATCCAAACTCGGATTATTTATGTTGCAATTAAATACTTCCTGTGCGATGCCTTGTGGAAATTAAATGGAATGAAAGGTTTCAAATCAGTAGTACCACCAAAATGTCAGCATTTCATTAACTAATGAAAACAGCTTTGTTTTTAGCTTAATTGCATATTTTATGCATTGCACTGTGTGCTTTGACAGGGTTTCATAAGCACGAAGAGCCTTTACTCAACAGGGGATGCTGTAATTCTCCAATTCATGTGGATACATGAATAATACATATTTAAACTGAGTTACAAGGGTTTCAAATGACAATAGCTGCTACTGACATGATTGAGAAACATTTCAACTTAAAAAGACACACCATCTGCCCCTGACAACATCTTTAAAATGCCATATTTAGGGGATTGTGTTATTGTGCATTGCAACTCTGCACCACCAAGACAAGAGTACTCAGTCCAGACTGCCTCCTATTCCTCTTAGAGCAAAGTGGCCTGGACTCTCCATAATAAAGCTGTCAGTGCCTCATGGCAGGGAGTGCACTGCTTTTAAAGGGAATTAGAGGAGCTGATTTGATTGGCCATGATTGATGCCAGCCTCAAACACACCCACTGATAATGTATTCCTCCTAAACACACTCCGTTTCCAGATGTGCCACAGGTGTGCTCTCTTCTTTAAATAATGAAAACTGCCTCCCATGTCTCAGGTGTAGGTTTTTGGCTGATGGGATTAAGAGGAGTTAAGGAACATATATATATATAAATGAATTAACTATATCAGTACAGTCTATTATGCCCTTGGAAACCCATTTAAAAATAGCTTTACATATTGTAGCACGGTACCGGAGAGATTACAGTCCAAATCTACCTTTAGGCATTTTGGGCAAGCAGGAAGTGCTAACATTTGCATTTAAAATGAAAGACTAGCTGTTTCCTTGACAACTAAATTGACAAAACATTTCTAAGCGCGAAACCACTGACCAGTTTAAACAAGGGACCACAGCGTTTCAGCATTTGTAAGCATGAAACCACTGGATATTCTTACAATTATAACAGGGAACCACCATAATTCAACATTTGTGAACAAGGAAATTGCAAAACAAGATGTAGGGACATTCTCTAGCTGTGTTAATGGCAACAAAACATGTTGGACAACAGAACCAGGTAAACCAAAACATGATCTTTTCTAATCCTGAACACAGGACATGAAGAAACGTAAAGATGCACCATGAAGAAATGAAATTTTTCAGCATTTACCTTGTTTTCAGAAACTTAAATTGCAAACATGTATTCTTGTAACTGGGTTGTGAGTGGCCATGACGCTAAATCCAGTTAGAAGTTCATAGTACAAGAATGATTCTTAGTCAGAGCTCTACATCTTGGGATACAATGCAAGCACAATCTGCCTGTGCTGCTGCAGGCAGGGGACGACAGAGCTGCTGTGTTTCTATGTCAATGTGTGTGCTGTATTGTGGGAAGCCTATTCCTAATGGGAGAGTCTCAGCCCCATGAGAATCCCCTATGACTGCCTTTTGAACATAAGCCTCTTGCACATAAAAAAAAAAAAAACGATTGGAAGAGCTAATTCAAGCAAGCACATCCCCAAGCACATAGTGGGAATCATTGTCAGATAAAAATGTGTGTTTTTATTCCAATAATATTCATAATCCTCGCCGATTGAGGTTGTGGATGTGTGTGTTTGTGTGTGCGTGCATGTGTACACACACATCATATTTAAACAACGTTATCGTCTACTGTACATCAAAAGTAAATTGCTGGAGCCTTGGGTGCATTAGCAGTCTAATATGAACAATGTCAACGAAGTGAAAGCAAAATGTGCTTAACATTTCACTTTTTTTTTTTCAACTGATGATCTCAAACGTTTTTTCTAATGCAATTTAAACCCATTTGTGTGGCTTCTCTCCTTTCCAATCCTTTTTGTCATTGCTCATCACACAAAAAATATTCATAAAGTGGTGCTGATCCAAGAAAAGACGTATATCATAGAGAAGCTGAGCTAGTCGTGTCGTGGCACTAATACTGGGTCAGTTGATATTGTTCAGCTAGAGGAGAGAGGATGATTTGTTGATCACTGGGAGATATCAAATTCATGCTTCGTCACTTAAAATGTACCCTGTAAGCTCTACTTGCAGGCATTTATCAGTGAAATGAAGTCACAGAGGCCACTCATGAACTCTGACTCAGCAGAATTCTTACATCTTTGCGGTGCGTTCATCTGCTTTGGTATTCATCTACGTAGAGTGCTGAAGATTTGGGATTATTATTACAACTAATTAACACCCCCTCCAGCCAGTCAGAGTGGGGTGCATGTAGAGGCCACAGTGCTATTTAGGAATGAATCCTCAGAGAGGATATTCTTCACTGTGAAATGGTACTGATGTTGCGTTTTTCTGGTGAGATTTTACCTCCCTAACTAGCTCCATGATCACCTGATGTGAATGATTATCACATAAAACGATCACATCGCCTGCTTTTGAGATTAACCCATTCAGATCCACCACCTATTTCGATGGACATTACTTTCCTGGAAGATTACTGTCAACCAAGTCCACACAAATGCAAAAACGTATTTGACTGGATGTCATTGGGTGAGGCACTTGCTGTTATTTTTGTTGTGTGAAGTGCTATTCGAAATAAAGCCTTGACACTTTGATACTTCCAAATATCCTATGAAAAGATTAATACATTTTAGTCAGGACATCCCATTGGGATGGATGGGGCATCTAAACAAAATCTAAAAATTTTTGACTCTGGAGACTTTCATTTTAAGTTATTGTAATAGTGTAAAATAGTGTTTTTGAAGAATTACTTTATCCATGATATGATCTTACCATTAGTGAAACTGAATACAATGGTTTTTGTTGAAAGAAGGGCTTTTATGAGTATTTATTATAATTTTCACTGTTTCTTATTCTTGTTTTTAGATTTTCCATCCATTGGAATTGACAAAAGAAAATAACATTTGGGTGTATAAAGTGGGTTATTTTATTCATTTATATATTTTTGCTACTTATGATTCATGACAAATTAACCATTCCAATATTTTTTTTGTGTGTGTGTGTGTGTGTGTGTGTTTAGATTATTTCGTTTGGAAATGGTTAAACCACGTTCTATTTAATGATATTGGTCTTGGAATCTGGTGATCTTTTTCCATTCCTGTTATAATTACAAATAGGTTTCTGTGTATGTTTGTATGGTAGAGACAGTTAGGTCCTCATTCTCTATATCTAAGATTTTAAGTGGAATCCTTTGATACACAAATCCACCATGTAACCATAGCTTTACATCCCCACACACTAACACATCAACATGCATACAGAAACACACAGCATATGCTTTATAACTACCATCTTAAAAGAGGCTCTCCATTCTTAACAACTCAATTTTCTGATTATTATAACATAATCGTGGCAGTTAATAGGCATTCTCATATTTCATTTAGGGTTTTAATGAAAAAAAAATGCGAGTTTGAGGCCATATTACTTCTAAGTAGGCAATTAAAACAAATTGCTTCTAGTAATGGAGAAATATGGCCGCTTATGATAAGTTTCCATATGGACGTTTTTCTACATTTCTGTCTTTTTGAGCTACCAGTCAGTGGATTTATGCAATAGCGGAGGGTATGAATTATACCACAGACACACACACACACACACACACACACACACACATTTCAATGGAAATACCACCGCAATACCTTCAGTGCACAGAGCCATATATTCCATAGCGCACGCACACACACACACACACCACACACACGCACACGCACACGCACTCACACACGCACACACACAAAAAGGGAGCAGTGGGAGCATGTGCACACACTGACGGACAGATGTGAAAACGCACACACACCACATTCATACACAAACGCAACCCGTCAAGTCGAGCATAACCAGAAGGGCTTCAATATGGATTTCACACTTGAGCTAAACCTCCTTAACTTTCTTCAACAATATGGACGCTTCAGGCCATTCACTTCCCCCTCACTACTGCCACTACAAACATTCACTTATTCTTCACAGACAACATTCTCCCTCTGGTTTCAAACCTCATTTTGGCACAGCATTTATGTAGGAAGGTCTGGAAAATATTTGATGTCATTATGTGTCATCATGTATCTGCTTTAATGATTGAGACAGGATATGACATGACGTATTTTTATAAGCCGCCTTTAGACCCACAATGTTGCAAATATGGACTGACAGTGTTAGCTGGTCTTTTGTCTGGAGGAACATCTTCCTTATCTTATTTGAACAGTAGTAAACCTGACTCTGCCTAATAGAAAACACAAGCTAAACAAAGTGGGTCTTAACTGTACTTGTGCAGTAAAAATAGTCTAAATTGAGATACTGAAGCATGATTTCCCATTGCAGCCCCACTCTAAATACAGAATAAGGAAACCATGAAATTCAAACAAAGCAAGCCAGAATTCTGACTTCTTTGAAAACTTGATTAACAGACACTGAATCTTCCCCAACAAGAGGATGAAACATTGTTGGCTTGTTCCGTCTTGCTTCGCATAAACACACAAGCAATTTGATACTTCCCAGACTTGCACAGAGACAGAATATGTGGGACCATATAATGCCCATGACCAATAATGCATCAGGAATGTTTGTGAGGAAATCGAGGAATTTGTCATGGGGGTGGAAAAACTGAACGTGTGGCAGGAAATTGACCGACTGTTCAACATGCCTTCACAGTGAAATCTAATCCACTGCTCACACATGCACGCACAGACACATTCTCTTTCTTAAAAACACGCTGATACTTTTACACACGCGTGTGTGTGCATGTGTGTCCCAACAATTTCTTGATGCCGTATGTTCTTTTAACGCAACACTTGTCCTCCTAATGATGTATTGCTATGAATTTTCAATTATCTTTCAGAGCTCCAGTGAGAGGGATTGTCTTGGCAGCCAGAAAGAGAAAGCTGTGTCGTTAAAGCTAAAAAACGCGTGCATACACAGACGGAGGTTTCTCATTGGACAAAGATAATGTTAATAAAATTGGGGTAGATGAGACTCGTTCTGGTCTTGCCCGTCAGCGATGGCACCACTGCAGGTGGTAGCCACAAAGCCACAGATGGAGCATGTAAAGGTTGCATCTGGGGGGAGAGATGGCAGAAGGCTAGCATGACTGCAGCCTCTGGGCTCTCTGCTGATGGGTCCATTGGTTTTCAAATGTGGCTCTTCTCCAGAAAAAAACATAATGAACACAGCAGGAGCAGAAATCACCTGAAGGTTGTTGGACATCATTTTGCATTTGTGTGTAAAGTTTGTGAAAACAAGATTAAAAAAGGGTGGGGAAGGGATAAAAAGTAGAGGAGATGCAATCAACAACCTGGGAAGGAGCCACATAAAAATCACAAGAGGTTTAATAAAAAAATGTTTCACCTCAGAATAAGCATCGACACCAAGACAGTAAAACTCAATAACAGAAATGAAATGACAATAGCAACAAGGTGGCAAGAAATAGCCCGATGATAGCATTGCCCATGAAATGACAAGGGAAATAAAATAAATGAAAATACGTATCCCTAATGAGAGGGATTGCAGAAAAACAGATGGTGTGTTTCAGCTGGTGTTTGGACCGGGGTTTTTTTTATCCACCAGGCATCAATTTGTTGGCCGAGAAACTGTGGAGCTTCAGTCAGCCAGTTTACATGCTCTGTCCGCTCTGAGTTCTGCCAGGGTTGTGTCCATATTGATAGTGTTGGTTTGCTGGAGGGCATTAATGTTCCACCTCCAAGGTGACCTTTAAGGCGATTTTACTGGATGGATTTAAAAGCAGCATAGTTTTCAAATGCTGGGACATTTAAGCAGTTAGGGTATGTAAACGGCTCCAACCGCACAGTAAAGGTTTAAAGACGCACGCTACACACTGAATATCGACTCACACATTTCACAGCAGACGTAGGCAGCGCATATTCAAATTGCGGCACACAAACATATGCATTAAGAGAAAGGATAGAGACCTGCACGCACACGCAGCACACAAACAAACCAATGGAAGCTTAAGTCATAGTGTGTGAGGGTATTCTACTTCTTAAAACTTCTGATAAGGGACTATTCAGAACTGTGCCTCCAAGTCAAAGACAGGTCAGAGGCATATTTCCCTTTCTCTTACACACACACACACACACACACACACACACACACACACACACACACAGATTTGTGCATACAGATGGGAGCAGTCACGTTCTACCTGCGGGAGATCGTGGGAAAAGACAAATGATATCATAACTCTGAGACTAGAGTGTGTCCATGCGTGAGGGGGCACAATGTGTGTCTCACCCTGTTGGTATGTATCACTGCATGTGACACCCATGTGTACGCACATGTCTACGTGTACAATAAGCGTGTGTGTTTAAACTGATTTCCAGCAAAAAGAGGATGTGTGGATTATTAAAATGCCATCGCTGCATTTAGTCCACGCCTGTGCATCAATTTGTGTGTTTGCTTGTGTGCTGTATGACATAATGTGTGTGTGCATGTCTGTGTGACAGTGCGACTGTTGACTGTGTGAGTTTGATATTTCTCCTTAGCCACAGGTGCAGAGAGATGCTGACACTGCTTACAGAAAGACACACTGCAAGAGAATGAGTTTATATCCGTCTTCATCTAGTTCTTGCAAACACACAAAATCCCGCAGAGCTCCTCAGGCACACACAGCGACTAACGTGTCTGCAACAGACAAATAAACATGCCTGCACACATACATCTGGGAGGAGTTTGGGATCTTAGGCACCTCGCCAAGGTAAATAGAGGAAATTGCCAGCCTAGACATTTTTTGGTGTAGAGCGAGGCTTCTCAAGGTGACAGCTATCATTGGGTGTAAGTGGGAGACAAAGATTGGTGCTGCTCAACAATCAACATGCTGTCATTTACTGTCCATGTGTGAGTGGGAATGTGCGTTTGTGTGACAGCTCTGTATGTGTTAACGTGAGTGTTGGCGGGTGTCAGAGGCAGAGTAGAACATATGCTGTTTCATGCATGGGTTTCTCCAAAACAGACTAAAACTGCCGCACTGATGTTGTTTAAATTGCTTCACAGAAGTTACGACAGTGAAACGCACAAGACAAAGTTAAAGGTTTTTGTTCAAAAATACAAAAATAAATTGATTTAGTTCCATTAGATCAAGAGTGCATAGAACATATTTGTGAGAGCAAAGCGGGTTTCAAGATGGAGAAAGGACAGAACAAAATTCTGTCTCTAAATTCAAGCTAGCATTACGGCTTCCATTGCCATGTCTCCAAAGTTTCACACTCTTGGCTTGTATACTTTTGTATCTGTACTGACAGCAGAGTAAAATCCATTAGATTTTACCTTAAAGTATCCTGTAAGAATCATGCTACCAGTCAAATTTGTCCATGTTTGTGCCATGTTATATAACAATCAAGGCTCAGAAAAGGTAAGAAAACATTTTCAGCTGACCACAAAAAACACATGCGCTCCAAATTAGTTTTATAAATGTGTTCTTGCTCGTTCTCACATCTTGTTTTGCAGTCTGATCTACTAATCCGTACAGTAATAATGTGAATGTCTCTGTATATGTGTATGTGGGTGTGTGTTTTCCTTCCTCTCTACCACACAATGCTAGTTTATAGAAGATACCTCTATCTCATTTTGTGTCTGTTGATGTCTTTCAGCAACACAATGGAACATAAACCGGTTATGTAAATAATCCCGCTCCATTCACTCCCTGCCTTTTGTGTGCTTGAATGCATCTAGAGTGTTCATGTATGTGTGTGTGTTAGGAAGTAAGGCCACAGAAAAATAAAAAAAAACTTCCCTAGATTTAGCCTATGAGCCTATGATAGTGGTATGGCTGATTGTAAATTTCTATATTTAGATTCTGTGTGTTGGATTTAGTATCATCTACCAGTGAGATTGCTGATTGCAACCAACAAATCACCCCTCACCGCATTCTTTCCTATATGCCTGCAAAAGATACAAAAAACGAGAAAGGCCTTCTTCAAAGACAGTTTTTGGTTGGTCTGTCACGGGCTACTGTAGCAATACGCAGTTTAACACAGTGGAAGAGGATGCGCTACCTCTGTAGATATAAAATGCACATTGTTATGTAACAAAAACACAAGAAATTTCAGGTGATATACATTAATGATTTCTGCTAATGTGTCCTCTTAAATCCCTCTAAAACCTACACATTGGACCTGCCTGAACTCTGATCCATTGAAAAACATTTTGACCCCAGGCAAATCCAACTACACTTTAATCTGCTCACTTGAAAACTATAGAGTACAAAGAAAAATAAAACAAAATAATACAATAGCAAGAAGGATTTGCATGCTCACCATTTACGTACTTCGAACATTATTAAACTTGACTTAAATCACCATCCAAACAGGTTTTCCGGTACGTCAGTGTTTTCTGCCCAGCTGTCAGACACTTAGCCATTATTTGCACACAGCTAATCCCCCGTGGACCTCCATGATGGAGCCAGACGGGGGTTGCTAGGCAATTTGTGATACGACTGCAAAGTTTCTATTAGCAGGACACAGAGGGATGAACAGCTCAGTAAAATATATTAAGATGAAGTGAGAATATCTACCACCATAGCACCAGGTCAGGGTCACTTGTGAGATTATGCCTTTCTCATAATTTTGTCCTGTTTATTTTCTCCCTGCCTTCTGTCTATTGACCTCTTTCTTATTTTTCTTCTGGCTAAATCCCCTGACAAAGTAACCCCCTGCCCTCCACACACTGTCTCTTCGATTCTCCCTAAATTCTTTCTCCCCCCCGTTTCCCTTTTTTCTTCCTCACTCCCCACTCTTTCGCTCTGCTCCTCTTCCCTCCCTCCTCTTCGCTCCTCTCACTCCCTCTCCCTGCAGTAGCTACCCAATAAAGGATGTTGTTAATATCATTAGGCAGACTTCCTCCAGCCCAGCACCCGGCCCACTCCCTTTCAGCCATAATCAGGCATGCACACTAACTATCAAAGGAGACATCGCTAATAAACTACCACAGTGGAGCGGAAAAACACACACATACGCTCCAGCAAAGAATATACTGTTGGCTAAGTGCAGTCAAATGAATGTTTGCATGGAACTGAGGGGACGGTTGGGGTGGCAGCAGATGGGGGTGGGGGGGGTGTTGGTGTGGGTTACCCAGACAACGCTAATAAAGTATACTCCAAAGGCTAGTGCAGTCTAATGCAAATCTGCCACTTAAGTACACTAAATTAACTGGGGTTGAGGGACATGTACACAAGCAGACATAGCTAATAAAGTTTGCTCTGAGAAGCAGCAAATACTGTCAGTTTAGTGGGTTTAAATGGGAAAGAGGGGGGGCGGGGGGGGCAACTGTGGCTTCCTGTTGCACTGCAGTTATTTGCTGTAAATCATTCTTAAAACGGGAGTGCATATCATCGGCATCATAGCTTGAAAGTGTTCTCTCCTGACGGCTGAATGCAGCATTGCATACATCACCAGTTAAACAAGGTCCAAAGGGAGTGCATGATGCAATATGGAGCACTACATTTAAATGAAGGAGAAAAAAAAAAAGAGTAGTGGGAGGCCAATGACATGAGGCAAGGATTCTCATGCAAGTACAGGCAATTATGTGACTAACTGAAAGGAGGAAGTGTCAAGTGTGCAAAATCGTCATCATGTTAATTGTCAGTTGTTTATACAAAGCCCTGGCGTCTTTCGTTGAGCTTTTCTGATTAATCAACGAATCATTAGCATCTTCTCATCATATGCTGATGATCCAGGTTGGCGTTTGAACCGAGCTACCAATCTGGGGATGGGACTCAACGATCTACTATCTTTCTCCAGGAAGTAATTTTTTGTTGCTTTGAACAGAAAAAGTTTAAAACCAGGGATGCTGGCTAAATGACATGTATTCTGTATTATCTGCTTTATAACACTGGCAACATATCAAGACGATCAAGTTCAGATTCACAACAGTTTCAACTGATTTTGTGGCAGGAATGAGTGGGTGCAAGCATTTAAGAGCAGGATATCACGCTAAGGCACAGGTTTTCCTTTTTGTCAGATGGTAGGATGTATAATGATTAGGGGTGTCATGATTCTCCAAATCCCCAATTTGATTTGATTTTTGATTTTAAGGTCAGGATTTGATTTAAAGTCTCAATTGGCTATGCCATTTTTAGAATGGTCAACTCTAATGTAGTATCATTGGTTTTATGCCATGATAACGCTCCATTATTCATTTGCGATGGTACACACTAACGACTTACTGTCACATTTAAATAATTTATTAACAATATAAAGGCTACCATTACTTATTTCACCAGTCAGTTGGAAACTAACTGTAAACAAAAGAAGAGAAGTCATAGAGGGTACCTATCATCTAGTGACTCCCTTTTGCTGTGTGCACTTTACTAACACTTCTGCCAAACTTTCTCCACAAAGCAAAAGACAAACTGTGGTTTTCTTGTCGACAACGAACGTTGTTAAACTAACTCACCAGGAATGCAAAATATTTCCACAGCGGTGATTTCAGAGACGCAGAAGGGGGTCTGAGTTATGCTGATGGCTATATCCTCAATTCCACCTTTGATTTCAAAAGTCAGGATTCATGACATGTGGTTTCGATCAATATTCGACTTGGGTCACGACACCTCTAATGAAGACCCAAAATCATAGTACTCTGGATTGAGAAGAAGTTGATCTTGAACAAGGGTAAAATAATTACTTGAACTTTTCAAGGGCAACAGGGATATAACATGTAAACATATTTTTTCTTGCACAATGAGGGACATACAGTAAATTGTCAAATAAAGACTAAATTAAATAATAAATCATAAATAATTAGAAATAATAGCCCATCTAAACTACTGGCTTGTTCACAACCCTTCTCATTATCTGACTGTTTGTCTCTTGCCATGCCAGACTTCAATGCAGTGCTGTCAAAGTGTTTCCAGATTTAGAAAGTACTGTGCAATGAATGCAATGTTATCAGAGCCAAGTGAAACAATGCTTGAAACTACCAAATATAATTTGGTTTTTGAGATCAATTCATCGACTGACCTAGTGTCACAACCCACAGTATCAATAAAAAGTGGCATGAATTTATGTAAAATACAAAATATAGAATAATCAGTCAAAACAACCACAGAATAACAAAAATAATGCCAGTCAAGTTGATTAGAGTAAACAGAAGGATCACTAGCATATGTAGTTTCCAACATCAGAGGGGTAATGGCATGTGACAGCAATAAACTTTATTTAGTATCAAAAGTGAATTTGAATGAAAATTTACCACAAGCGCACAGCAACCAGTTTCTTGACACAAGTAAGTGTAGCCTTGTCTTGTGCATTTGAAAAACCGTTGGGATTTTTCAGCGTTATGTGGCCACTATTGAGCTCCATTGTCATGCTTTATTTATCCCTTTCCCTCTGCACTGTAATGGAAATATAAAAGGGTGCATTGATTAGTGTTTAAGGATCAGGCTTTAATAGATTAAAAGCCCCCGGCTCTGAGAGAAGCACTCACTCTGACACAAACACACACATATACACACTTGTGCATGAGCGCAAGTTCATATACAAAAACCGGCGAGCAAATATATGGACGGATATGGAAAGAGATGGACATAAGCAGAAACGCACATGTAAAGACATCAGCCTCATGCACCCACTGGATAGGTATTGGATGGACATTATGCTGCACAAACACACACCTACAGCGGACACTGCCAGCGGCAAAGCCCAAAGCCTTTCAACAGTCTATAGATATTTCATAGCTGAGATAAAAAATATTCCCCCAAAAAACAGATGAAGATATCTGCATGTCATTATCATAAAGTGGGAGCCCTAATGTTGATTTTCCGAATGATGGAAATCTCATTCATTTTTAACGTAGTGCATTATTAATAACATGGCACGGACTCAGAGATGTGAACATTCTCTACACACAGGCGTGGTGATGTCAGGTCTCAATTTGAATTTTCAAAAGGAGAGAAACATGAAAACAGATGAGGACAGCCATGTTTCAGCATCCCACTGCTGATGTATGAGGAGAGCAGACCTGAATACAGCATGATGTGCAACAACCAGAAAAACAGTGTCACACTGTCAGTGCAAAGGCAAAAATCCAATTTACTAATATTTTCAGGTTATTAGAGGAAATAGAGGATCAAAATTGTACCAGCAACTGCACTTGACACGTTTGCGGCTGCAAGCTTGCAAATCGCTTGTTTCAAAACACAAAATTCAATTTGAGTGCAAGTTATGCAAGTTAGTGAGAGTAAAAAAGACAGATACGCTCCTCCTGTGTTTTTGTCCTCTCTTTTCCTTCCAGTTGTCTTGTGTGCAATGACCATTGTCACATCACACCTTTGACTCTGTCTAAAGTGTCCCCTCTCATTTTTATTCTAATCTTTGCACTTCCTCCTTTTCTCTGACCTCAATCAAGCAAGCAGCCATGATGGTGTAAGGCTCACCATGTGTGCTCACCATCCTCCTTTGTCTTACTTCCCTCCTTGCATCCGGTCTTCTCTCACTGGAAACTGATCACAATCGTGTCTGTTGATAGTCCTCCCTAACCTCTAATTTCCTCCACTCACCCTCCCATTGCTTCCAGTCCTCCTCCCATATTTGACCACAATCATGTTTGCTGTCAGCCTCTGCCAGGTCCATCCATTCCTCTCATTGTCTCCTCTCTTCTGCCACCTTCCTTCTGGTCCCAATCATGCCTGATGGTATCCCTCAGTAAAACTACCTTCTGTCCCATAATTTAATCTCCTGTGTTCTTCTGTTTTCCTCGCTCCTCTCCTCTGACCACAATCACTTTTGTTGTTAGCCTTCTCCTAACCCCTCCAGTCGTCTATCCAGTCCTCTTGTCTTTTTTAATCCCTCACTCAAGAATCACACATATTGTTAGCTATGCCGAGAATCTCCTGTGTCCTGTTGGGTCTTCAGTGTCTGCTGTAATTCTCTTACTTTGCCTGAGGTGAGAGCATTCTTCTCACCTGTTAGACTCAACTTTTTCAGGCATTTCTCATGTCTCTTCTTTTCCTCAAGAAGTGACCACAGTCTTGTCAGCTGGGCTCTTCAGTTACCAGCTTTCCTCTAACGCAGTAAATGCATATCAACATTGAGATTGATATAGATAAATTACCTCAAAACCACTACAAACAAGAGTTCTGTTCATTTGAACTCAAGCTGTGCTTGTTTTTTTTTTAAAAAGCACCTTGAATATCGAAGCGTTATCAGTACGCTGATAGTAAATTATTAATGAACAGATCAAACTATAAATGTCTCCTCTTTTGCGGTCATACAGCCATTCATTCCTTCAAAGGAGAAAGTGATTGCAGGAATAATTGATTTCAGTGCACACGGTGTGTAGAATAATGTCACATTCACACCTTATCACATGGATGAGCAGTCGAGAGGGGAAAAGTCAAGAGATATTGGTTACTTCTGACAGCGCTGATAACAGCTATTCGGCAAACAGAACTACAGAGGTGTCAACAAACCTGTGGACGAATGGATGAAAAGCTACAGTTACTTTTAAATAGAATCTAATATTCACATTTGTTCACTTAATCTGGCCCATTTAAAAAGATGTAAACATTTCACATGCCAACATAGAGCTACATAAAATTATGTAAGATAATTCAAAAGGACACACATTATGTTCACTGTCAGGTTCCTAATTTCATTTTGGGATTGAATAGGTTTATATGCTTAATGATCCAAAACCTACAGCACCGTATTTCCCCTCTGTCTGAAACATTTTTATCTCATGTCTCTTTAATGCCCCCCTCCCAAATACCCCGTGTCCTCTGATTGGTCAGCTCACGCATACCTGACGCTGTACTGCCAACTACAACGACAGAACATGCTCATTTAATCACTTTTTACATGCCAAACTAGCCATGGGGCATAAATTAAGCATATCTGTGACATGATGACACACTGTGATGTCACAAAGTTACAAAATTAAAAGCAAGACTACTGCGGAGCAGTGTTTTCTGTGGGAGAGAGGACTTCTCTTTGTGCGACTTTGACTTTTTTTACTTTCAAGATCTTTTACATTCACAAGAACTTTTATAAAATAATTAAGGGAAGGGAAAAAATTAAAAAGCATCATAGGTCTCTTGTAATTAATTTTCATTTTTCTGGTGAGACCACAAGCTAGCACCAGGGTCAGTCTTAGAATAGAAAGTAGCAGAAAAGCAAGCAATACATATGCCTGTTGCAAAGCATGTGGCAAGTTAATCCACAATACTGCTCAGTGAATATCGACAGGTACAGACGGATGGATGGACAGCTGTAGGCTCAGGAGGTAGAGCTGGTCATCCGTTAATTGGAGGGTTGATCTGCATGTTGAAGTGTCCTTGAGCAAGATACTGAACCCCAAATTGCTCCAGATGGCTGTCCCCATTGGAGTGTGAGTGGATGAGTTGATTGGTGGATGGATGGATGTACACATCACAAATGTATCCCAAGAATTAGCTCATGATTCCCTCACACACGTCTTCATGAATTCCCTTACTGTATACATACTGTGCTATATTGTACTGTAGCCTGGAGGTACATCTACTCCATTTTGCTTATCCTCAAGTTGCACTTAAATATATATTATGCTTGTGTCTGAGGAAATTCTTGTTATGTGTTAAAGAAAGCACTTATATCCGTCAGAATGAAAAAATAAGTGTGCATGTTTCTAATATGCAGACTTAAATGTGGCAGCTGCTGCTGTCAGGTAGCATGTTGGTCCACCAGTATGTTAATGGAATGTCTCCCAGATGTTAACTAGCAATGGGAGAAAAAGACCTTCAAGGAAGGCTGCCCCCTACTGTTGGAGGCAGCTCTGTCTGTGGGTGTGGGTGTGTGCGTGCGTGCGTGCGTGCAAGTACGTGTGTGTAGAAAAGGGTATGGGCTAGTATAAGCGTTGGAGGGGTGAGTGAGTGATATGCATATTCATTAACGGGTTTATCCATTTCGCTCCTTTCATCCCCCGTTTGCTTTGATCGAAAGTTTGAGGAGACAAACTCTTTTATTGCCTGGTGAGAAGCAAGAATGCTACGGGGGCTGAATGGAGAGCTGTCTAAGGATGTAAAATGCAGCAGAGGCAAGCAGATATACACACAAGTTGACACACACACACTGACCCACTAGAACACACATAAATTGGCAGACAAATAGGCAGATTGACAGACTGTCTCAAAAGCAGGCGAACACATGAATAGAGCAAAAAGAAAAGGGGGAATACAAGAAGAGAAGCTCACATTTCACAACTTCCTGCAATTTAAGGTTCTGATCCATAGTTAGAGGACATGTCATGAGGTATGGCATTAGAGAGTGGTTTAATATCAGCATGTCCTCGCTGTATTAAAAATGTACAAAGAAAGCACAAGAGTTCTTTCGGATTACCGAAATAATTACACACCAAGTCCCCCTCCGAGCCAGATCTTCCAGCTCTGGGCGCACAGAGGAAACCGTCGCAAAATGCAGATCTCTGAATGCATGTGAGGCTGCTTAATTGGGGCCAAATCTTAACAAAATCTTGTCATGTTTTTACAGCCTTAGGTGCGTGTAGATAAAAGCACACAGCAAGTGGCATATCTAACTAAAGAGAGAACGAGGGGTAGAAGGAGGGGAAAGCGTGGGAGCCGTGCCATCGCGAGGAGAGGAGCACTGGCTTTCTCATGTCTTTGCTGCCGTTTGGAGGCTTGTTGCGCACAAAGCTCTCGCCTGCATTTATTTCGGAGGTCTGTAAACTGTCTCTGAAAAGCATGTAGACAGAAACCGCTTTCTCAAATCTCCTATTTATTTTGTACCCTCCTTACTACTGTTGAGGTTCAAAAGTAACTTATCAAATCCAATCTAGCAAATTGGCTTGTTACATTTTGAATCCAGTTATTGATGTTAGTTTTATTGATTTAAACAATTTTGGTTGCAACCTGAAAAATCCGTTGAGCAGTATGAGTTGTGAAATATTGATAAAATATGTCTGACACAGTCATCACAGGTTTATCCTTCTTAGGCTTCCACAGCTATTGCTGGAGCATTACTTGTAGATAAATTAATGAACGTGTATCTATGAGACTGACATCAAAAGGTCAGTTAAATATACAGGAATCACACTGGAAATCACCTCTCTGATTCTTGCTGGACCATCCACTTGCAATTACACAGTCAGTGCGTTTACATGCCAGCTTAGTCAGATTACAGCCATAGTTCGACTATGCTGCTCAGTCGGACAACTGCAATTATCCGAGTATACATGCCAGTGAGAAAATCGTATTACTAGCCGAAAGCATGTCATACCCCGGTACGCTAGGTGGCGCTGTACCCATCTCAACTAGTGGTAACAGAGTTACCTCCGGCTGACCTCTTTACGTCACCAGCTGCCTCGGCATTCAAGAAAGATGGCGTACGAAGAGCGAGACGAAGCTACATCTTGTACACTTCGTATATGGTGTGCATGATAATTACACAGACTAGGGGCACTCTGGCGCTCTTTCTGGCCGTGATTTCAGAGGAAAGCCGCCGCCGCCGCCGCCCATCTACTTCCAGCTCACGGCCCCGGGCAAAAATCGCGCGCCTGCGCAGAACGCAAAATCCGATCCGATCCGCTGGAAACGTATACATGCAGGAGTAATGCGACTTTCAATCGAATAATCTACGTGGTGTAATTCGACTATGAGAAATCCGATCCGGTCCGATTTTAGTCAGACAAGGTGTATACATGCATCTTAAAAATCCGATCATTGTCAGGCTAACGCAAGTAATTCGGTTTTCTTGAGTTTCATGTAAACGCACTGAGTGATGTTAGAGAGTAGATTTAGTAGAATTGAGGAGTCAATGGAGAGAAAATTAATTGCCAACTATTTTAACCATTTTTCAAGCGATGTCAATGGCGATGTCAAATACTTGCTGGTTCCAGTGTCTTCAATACAGGGATAAGCTGCTTTTCTTTGTCATTTATGATAATAAAGCGTGAAGAGTAAAGAATCTTTGGGTTCTGGACTGTTGGTTGGACAAAAAGAGGCGATTTGAACATCACTTTTGCCTCTAGGAAACAATCAATAATCAATCTGTTGTCAACTATTAAACAAATTACATCTACTTTCATATTAGTTTAATGGGTTTGAGTAATTTTCTTTAGCATAGAAGTCAAACTTCCCTTTATCCACTTTCTTAAATGTGAACATCTGTTGGTTTCTTTACCACTGACAGCAAACTGAAAATTTCGGACATGGATGACTTCTTATTGGACTTGGAAACTTGGACTGATTTCCAACTTCATTTCATTTTATCAACACAACAACTAATAGATGAATCGAGAAAATAATCAAGAGATTAATCAACAATAAAAATCATTACTTGTAGCCTTTTTGGAGAGTGCAGGTTCTTATGCTAACAATCCATCTTTGGCCGAGTTTGGACACCTGCTTGCAGCGATCACATGAACCAGACCGCAGCCAAAAGTTTCAACTGTCAGATTAATTAATTGGGTAATAAGGTAAAGTAATGCTTGTCCTTCCAACAAGAGATAGTGATTGCCATTGCCAGCTAGAGGTAAGAACCCTGATACATTTAGTCTTAACACTGCCAAAGAAAAAAGCTTAAGAACCCAACCCTCAAGATACTGTTAAGTTTTCAAGGCGAGAAGTCACTGACTCTACCTCTATACCTCCCTACTCCTCTATCCCCCCATTCTCCACACCGGCTTCCAATTTGTAGCCCTTTGTGTACGTTACAGCAGCAAGATTCCCCGCCCTCCTCTGATCAGGCCCACGCTCGGACATCTGTCGGAGGATGTTTACCCAGGCAGTAAGTATGTTAGGGGAAATATTATCCTAGTTTTACCTTACCTTTCTTCTGTCTGAAGCATAAACACCAGCATTTGGGAGGTGGGGATGGGAGAGGAGAGGAGAGGCGAGGAGGAGGAAAAAAAAGGAGTGTAGAAGAGAAGGTAAGTGGACCTGAGAGAGTAGAAGTGAAGGATGAGGGGGGAGAGGGAAGGGTGAGGAGACATCAACAGAGAGAGGTTGAGCAAGGGAGGAAAGGAGAAGTAAATGGGTTGGAAAAGATATATTGGGGGATAAAGAGGGAATCTTGAGAAAGAAAGCTGTAAGATGGAGAAGAGACAGAAAAAAGTAAAGAATGTGAATGTGGAGGAAAGGTTCAGAAGTATATATAGGCACAGAAATACACTTTTACTTTTAACACTTTTCTAGCTAACTTTAAGAGAGTTGATCAACCCTGACATCACTTCTCAATCAATTTTTACCTCTCAGTTCCTTGAGAATCACTTTAAAATGTCACCACCCGTCTTTTTCTCAGTCATCACAGACCCCTTAACAAGATGTAAGTACCATCCTCCAATTTAAAGACTTTTTTATTTCTCAAGGTCAGAATAGTAACTTTTGTTCTTACCATACTGATAAATTCTTCTCTGTGGCAAAACATGTCTTAATAAGATGTAAAATTTCATTGTCAGACAAGTCTTGACAGCTTTTTATAGTCTGTTAAAACAATGTATATATGGTTTACATGCTATCTGTATTGGTGCTTGACATACAGGCAGCCACAGACTGGCACACAGATGCTTACCATGCACACAGGCACACAAACACAAGTCTGCCTTTTTCTCGTTATCTCTTTGCCTATATCTCTCTCGCTCTCACACACTCACACACACACACACACACACATACAGGCCTCTTCCCGTCTGGTGTTGCTTCCAGCCTAAAACCAAACCATGTGTGGGAGCTATCCTGTGCTGGCCTAAACTGTATGCCCTCTTGGTGCTGCGTCCCTCCACTAGAAGGGCTGGAAAGACATTCATTCCCCGTCTCCCTGTTTCCATGTCTTTGGGCTTTTAGCCTTTCTGTGTGCTTTTGACAGCAACTGTCTTTTCTCCTTCTTGCCTTTCTGTCCTTTTTTCCCCACTTTTCATCTTTTGCCTATGTTAATCACCATGGTCTCCCACCCTCTGCCTGCCTGCCCTCATCTGCTTGCTTGCTTGCGTCGTCTGCCTGTCTGTCTAGCAGACTCCCTTGAACTCTTTCTGTCACTCTTTCTATTTGCAACCCCCCAGCAACCTCCCATCTCTCCCTCCCGCTCCACCACCAACTAGGCATGAAAACGGTGCTCCATTAGGAGTGCCTGGGCTAAGCCCAGTCTGACACACACTGCTTTGATCAGCCGTGAGCTGGGCTAAACACCCCGCTAAACTCCCAGTCTGGGGGGGGGGTGCTGAGGGAGAGTGAAAAGTAGCGAGAGTTAGCGAGGGATGGGAAGATCAAAACAGAGAAATGAGATGGAGATGGAGACACAATGTAAGAGAAACACACAGACTGGAGCAAGGAGCTCATTTTCCCAAGCTGTCCCCCACCACTTTTGTGTTTTATCACATTTTCCTACACGTGTCTTTTCATCGCTTGGTTTTTCATTCATGGTAGCACATGAAATCCATCACTAACTACCTCTGCAGGTGCACAAAACAGAGACTCAATGAACCATGAAAATGAAAGAACTAATGTGAAAATCAGATCAGATGTCTGAATATGAAGAAGTCCGCAAACAAGTATTTGCAGCATCTTTCTCAGAGGGCAACTGTCTTGTTGGTTAAATAAATATTAAATAAACTCCAACCCACTTACACATGTTGACTAGGAGAAAGACAGTGAGAGATCAAGAGACAACCCCAGAGAGAGAAGATATAACTGACAACATTAGAAAAAAGAAAAAAAAAAAGAGCCAGAGCTTTCCACATTCAGACAGGCAGATACCAAACCAGCAGCAGCAAAAGGACAAAAAGCTCCCGTCTCTTTCTCCTAAGGAGAGAAGAGAAAAGGGATTTCCGCTCGGTGCTAATCAATCAGGCCGTGATAATGGCTCCCATGCCTAGCTGTCGACTGGAGGGGTCAAGGCATCCCGTGACCCAGTGCCCAAGGCCCAGGGGCCAAAGCCCCTCTCAGAATAGCACCCCAGGACGGACTCCCCGGGCTAATTGTCCAAGCCAGTGTCAGCCTTTTCAATGCCCCCCCCTCCCTTACCCTCCCCTCCTTCCACTTTCTCCTTCATTCCTCTCTTTCTTCTCCCTTTCCCTCCCCACCCTCCCCTCCCTCCTCACAACTCTGCGATCCTCTCTCTTGCTACGCAACTGTGGAATCTACTATGAACACCCGCATGTACCAGCGTGGGGGAGAAAATGAGATAGAGTGAGGAGTTGGATGAAAAATAGAGCATGTAGAGCTACGGATGGAGACGGGAAAAAAGTTCATGCAAAGACAGAGATAGCAAAGGATTGTAAGAACTGGGAGAGTGTGTCAGAAAGGGAGAGAGACCAGCGGCGGCAAACAAAAACGAGCAGGGAGGGAAGGATGAGAGAGTCAGTAAGACAGAGAGGGACAAACAGATACAGAGACAATTGGACAGCAGAGATTAGGAGGAGGAGAGGCAGCGACTGTCCGCCGTCCCCCCCCCTCTGCCGCCGCCGAGACATCACTCATATCACTGGAGAAAGAGTGCCGTGTTCTATCCTCTTCCATCTGCATATCAATGGTTTTCTATTAATCACAGCCCGGGCAGCATGTGTCTCGTGGAATCGGCTCTATCAGTCCGGCTGACCACCACAATGCAGCCGGCATACACAACACCAAAAGACAGAGGGGACATACACGCACAGGAAAGAACAAGAGTCCGAAGCAAGCCCCACTCCAGCTCCGTGCAATGGCATTCCTCTCATTCCAAGCGCACCCTGCTAATTAACAGCGTTAGATCCCACAGACAGAGGGACAGATTGATGGAGAGGTATCCCGATGTTGCACTACAGCACCACATCTCCGCTCTCCTCTGTCACCTTCCCTTCTTTTTTTTCTCTCCTCCTTTCATCCAACTCTCTGTCCCTCTCTCAGTCCCCGTCAGGTCCCCGGTCAGACGGCGATGAAGATGAGTAAAGTCCCCCCATTGCAAACAAAATAAGAAAAAATATGAAAATCAATTGGCTACTCACTGGGAACCTCCTCTTTTTCTGTATTTCTTTTTTTTCCTGATCTGTCACTCTTTATCCTCTTCTGCACTGTAGCGAGGGGAGAGTGTCTATCCCGGCGTGTGTGCTGTGTCAGTCCGATAGAGGAAAGTTGCCGTCTGCGTGCATGAGCATGTGTGTGTGCACGCGTGAAGGAGAGGGAGAGAGAGAGAGAACGTGTGCGTCTGTCTCTGTGTCTCACACTGCTCTGAGTGAGAGAGCAGAGGCTGTTTTAAACAGCCTGCTCTCTCCCCATGTGACCAGCCCAGCCACAGGCAGGAATACATTACAGACACACACATACACACACTCACACACACACGCACTCTCTATCTCTCTTCCCCCCTCTCTCTCTCTTGCTTATACACACACACACACACACCGTGTCCACAGTGCACCCCCTAGCCACCGCTCAGGGTAGTGGAGGGAACAGCCCACACACACATGAAATGCACACGCACGCACACACACACAGAAATACAGGACAGGAGTGATTTGAGCTCACAAACAAACATTAACACCATGTATGGTCACAGTGTTGATGTCTTATGTCAAACTTAAAGAGCATCCCAGGGGACACAACATCAAAATAAATAATTCTAACACAATTAGAGACAGTTCAGCCAATTAAACGTTTTTTCAATGTTTCTGACTTTTCCGTCTCTGCCGTGGTTGTGCTTCACACCTGGAAGCACTGACCTTTTCAGTAATGGAAACCTTTTAAAGCTGACCTTCTGTTGCAAGGCTGATACAATTGCATTACAGCTATTACACCTTAAGGAACAACTATGAAAAACACTGCAGATGAAGTGTTTCAGGTGAAATATATGTACGAAGAAATACATTTTTTCAAAAAGCCTTGTGTATTCACATATATCTAAAGAGGATACACAACATGACAGCGTGGATTGGGAAGATGATAGATTGTGTCCAGAGAAAATATTTTGGGGGATGTATTGATAGATTGCCACGGCTACAAAACACCACAGATGCATCATTATTCTTTCTAACAAATGAAGCCGGTACAGCTTTCAGACTGCATGCGCGATAAATTGTTGATCAGGTCCGAACACATTTATCACTTAATGTTCAGGAGACTTTCAGCACCATATTGCTGCTCTTATGGACCTTGAGGTGAAATAAATGGCTACTGAAAGTCGTTTATTATCAGAATAATACCCAAGAGGGCAGTCCGTACTGTGATTACAAGCACCATTCGCAACACCAGTTTAACACAGTACCTCCACATCCAGGCCTGAGGCGTGCGTGTGCCACAGCTCGTATAAAGCTATTTGACTCAGTGTTTTAATCTGAACTGGCTATTCTGGTTTCTTGCAATCTTTCTCTTATTTTAGTGATTTTGGCCACCATTCCTATGGGTAATAATAACATGTCTTACAAACATTCTTGCAGAGATCTGGGTCAGGTCTCAGATGGGGCAGAAACCATGAGCGGTCACACAATCATGCAGATTTTAAAACAAGCTCAGAGGTTAGCCAGACTTTTTGGAACACAGGATGATCATTAAAGTTATTACCCAAAACTATCTGTTGTGAACGCCCAAGACAGTTTATACAATAATTTCCATGCGTCCCATAGTTGAGAACACAAAGTTATTCCTGGTCAATAAGGGATTATTGATGACAGATTTACCTCCAAATTATGTGGTTTAATAATCTGGTTAAACTTTTGACTTGTTTACGGCCTGAGTAATCAATTTGGCTTCTCAGATCCAGGCAATTACTTTGGAGAGTAAAATGTGGGGCTGGGACTAATCCTCAAACACTTTTAAGTAAATCCATTACAAGGGCTGCAGGGTTTGGGAAAAAAATGTGCAATTGTTTTGACAAATATTACAAATTTGATATGATTTCTAATATCAGATTAGGTCATTGGATTTCTTGGAATAATCATTTTTACCACACAATTTTAATTGTTCCTGTCATGATGATGTGGAATTTGACCCAAAAAATATGTTTTCTCTCATCAGGAGAACATCTGTAGGCCAGCTGCAGCTTCTTGTGATCAGTATAATTTACTTGGCCATGTTATGATTTCGATAGTATTTCATTAAATTGTGCTGCCCTATCACTTACAAAATATTCTTACATACTACACACAGCACACTGTGTTTTGTACATCGAGATGCTTCGCCAGCAATGAGTCTCGCCAGTTGAATGTGCCTGATGTGTGCACCTCCCTTGTGCCGTGCCTTTTTCTCACAGTTTTTTAAAGTTGATATGTCTGCTTTTGGTGCAAGGCATGATGTCTCACTGCTTTTCCCATTCAAGCTGCTGTAAGCGATGTAGTCATTTTAGCTAACTTCCTGTCCTCCCTCCGGTCTATGTCACCACACTTGCACAACTCCTTTCTCTTAGCTACTTTCTATTTCTTCAAGTGTTTTTCATCGCTTTGCCTGGTAAGTTGTCACAAAGAATGACAGGATTGGCAGCTTTTCCTGTTACATCATTGCTGGTTTAGATACCAGAACTGGTGGATCTCTGCTTTTTTTCCCTGAGCAGACAGGACCGCCTCTTTATGGAGTTCTCTGTCCTGATTGGATAAAGTAGGCAGGAATAATGGAAATTGTACTTTCTCCTGGCTAGGAGAGACAAGGGCTACTGAACAAACACTCTATTAGAGTGATTACTTTTGGAATACAGAGCTGTTCAACACTCATATTAATTAGAAAATAATGTGTACAACAGCTTTATTAACAGTACATGTATTTCAAGCTGGAAAAAAGCTTCAAACAATAGCATGAGGTCAATGCAACAGCCTCTCAGCCATAAATCACCCATTCTAATGTAACGCATCCAGTCAACACAGAGCAGACCAGATACAAATTATGTTAACGTTAGCATTTAACGTACCAGTAAATCAATGTGATTGCCATTTGAGGTGAAGGCTGGTAAAGAATGTGCATTTATTATGGCTATAAGTAGGGATGTCCTGATCTGATCCGCAGTATCAGGATTAGGGCCGATATGGGCATTTTTTCACTGATCGGAATCGGAAATATTGAACGTCGCCCCAAGCCCTATTTATTTCTTTTTTTTTACGTCAGAGCACAACTTGTGGCAGAACGCAGACCGAAGCAACACTCATGGATACTCTCACAAGGAAAGAGAAATGTCCTCGAGGCAGCGACATGGCAAAAAAAATTACAGAAGAGGTAAATTAATCGCTCTGGATAATCAGCCCATCTCCATGGTAGAGGATCAGGGTTTTCTTCGTCACCTGGAGTTTTTGAATCCCTGGTATGCTCTACCATCTCGGCATTACATTACATTTACTCCATTTTCGAGTTACAACGTACCGGTATGCCCACCATATAAAAAAGGCAATCGAGGAGATGCTGAACGCATGTGAAATAGGCAAGCAACGCGTCAGCGTCATTTGATGTGACAACATGAGGAATATGAAAAATAGCAATGGATGATATGGAGGTACCAAGCGTGGGCTGTGTCGCGCACACATTTCAGCTGGCTGTACTGAAGGGTCTGCTGTCACAGTGCAGCATCAAACACTCACCTTATAACGCAAGGAAGGTGGTAGGCCAATGTTGGAATAGCATATGCAGAATAAGAAAGAGCCAAATGAAAGTATATACTTTGTTTCAACAAAATAAAATAACCTATTAAGGAACAGCTTGGATGCAGGGTTTGCTTTTTTTAATGCAGCTGTATTATCTAGGAAAATATTAGTAAAGGCTAAGTATCAGATCAGGACTCAGTGTCGGCAGAAACTAAATATTAAAAGGACTCGGATCGGTATCGGGGTAAAAAAAAAACCTGAGTGGGACAGCTATAAACTATGACTAGTTAAGAACTGATATCATTATGTTACTATAATGACAATGATACACACACACAAACTACCGTCCTCACATCGATGCATGAAATACCCCAAAAATAAAATATAAGGGAGTGTGGTAGCAGTTGGAGTCTAAATTGTACCAATCCAATGCAGCAGGTAATTGAGTTTATTTTGAACGCGGTGAGTACGGTCAGCAGGTGTTGGACAAGTCTTCAACAAAATAAAGAAATATAGCCTGTCTTTATTAGACATAATTTAATTAGGGCTGAAACGATTCATCGAGTTACTCGATTAACTCGATTATAAAAATTCCTCGAGGCAAAAACTCTGCCTCGAAGCCTCGTTAAATTCCTATGACGCGCACTATACGCGCAGGGATCTGATTGTTCCACACGGACCGTTGTTCAGGAAGCACACCAGCGCGTCATACATTTTGAATTTAGCTGGCTGGCACAATTTAGCTCTGTATTTGTAGTGATGTCGTGATGCGGTTTGACTAGATATGATGTTTAGCTTTGATGTTTTTAACCTCTTCAACCCGAGCTGCGCATGTTGCATTATATATGCGAGCATGCTAACCATGTAGCAACATATTAATGCAGCACACCAACTTAACGGGAAGAAGTTCAGCTAAACGCTCATGATAATCATTTTCACCTAATTGAAACTCAATTCCGACACCAAGCAACTAAAGGAGCACGTAGAAAAAACACGCTAATGGCGCATGTCCGAAAAATCGGCGTTAGCGATTACGCTACTTCATGGTAATGCTACATACAGCATGTCATATGAAAGCTGGGACTCTAATTATCCGATTACTCGATTAATCGATCGATAAAGTGCTAGATTAATCGATTACAAAAAGAATCGATAGCTGCAGCCCTAATATAATGTCATCATAACCAATAGAAAAACTATAACAAAAGCTTGATTTATTCATTTTATGAAAAATAATATGCTTATGATTATCACATGCATCTTTAAAAATCAATTTCCATAAAAAGAACTGCATAATGTGCTTCATACTTCAATGAAACATTCCATCAGATTAATAAGCCTGCTTTGCCATTAAATTTTCTAATAAACTGAACGCAGTATGTCCCTCCCTATCACAACAGATTACTACTAATTAAAGCACCTTTATTTAGTTACAATTGTATGTAGTTGCACACTTGTATCCTAGGCTTTAAAAAAAACTTTGTGTGAAATAATGTTGGCACAATATTGATTAATGCAGTGTTCTTCAACTTCGGTCCTCAGGACCCATGCCTTGCATGTTTTAGCCCTTGTACACACATACACAGGTATTTCTTAAAAGTACTGATATTACAGCCTTTTGAGAACGCCTACCAGGGTGAAGATATTCTTAAACGCCATTTTCAGTGTTTAAGTGTAGACAGGGTTTTTTTAAGCTTGTTTCCTTTAGCAGGTTTGGCAGGCTTCTGATTGGCTAATGTGACCTTATGGTAGAGGTTATATTGCCACCTGTTGCTTTGGCGTGTGCTTGACAGCCTTTAATACAGCTGGTGTGTAATCACCAGGATTCTTTTTTCTTTTTTTTTTAAACCAGAGTAGGAACAAACAGCATTTTTAAGAAATGTCTGTGTATGTGTGGACAAGGTCTTAGCTGTCTTCTCCCTGCCCCAACATACCCGACTCGGATGATAAGCTCGCCATCAAGCTCTGCTGAAGCCTCATAACAACCTATTCACTTGAATCAGGTATGTTGGGGCAGGGAAACATTTAAAACATGCAGGGAAAGGCAGAGCGTCCACAAAGACCAGGATTGAAGAACACTGCAGGAGTCTATCACCCTTTACCTGTAGCTATATTCTGGACTGCTGTGCTTATTACAAGCACTGGGATTTCATAATCATACCACTAATTTTGATCCAGTCCACATAGGTATTTTAGTCATTCTAGTCTAGTCTGCAGCTGCATAAAGCTGTTTAATAAATCTTGGATTAAAAGGGGAGAGCAACTTACTGTGAAAAACAGACACAACCTTGATTCACACAGACAGACTTTTGCAAAAACAGCCTCACAGCCCCAAAATAACACAACGATATTCGATCATGCTTCACACTTAACGTTACTCACTTAAAAAGAGAGACAACAACTCTGTTTTATTTGCCATGACTGCAACTGTTGTCTGGGCTCTATAACAGGGATAGAAGTGCACATGAGGTGAGAGTAGTATTCCTTTCACTCATTCGATTATTTCATCAGTAAAAGCACTTGGAATTAGACAACAAAAAACTGCTTACGGCTGGTAATCCACAGATAATGGTTGCCTTTTTTTCTTCTTTATTTTATTTATTTATTTATTTATTTTTTTGCTTTACTCCATAGAAATTTGCCACGTTTGTGTTCAACAAGTAGACTGACGTTAAGGAGAACGAGTTAGTCATGCCTCTCCAGTGTCACAAAACAGAAATGAGGATTTCAGGTTTCAATGAGGATCAGGTTTGAGGAGGAGGATAACAAGTAGGCCCACTGATAGATGTATACTTATACACATCATAGACTAATGAACACGGAGGGATGAGCAGGCAGCTAGGCAGGATTACAGTTCGTAAAAACACAAGCAGTCAAGGGAACGTCAAAGCGTGCACGGTTCAACGCCACAGACAGAGACAGTGTTACCAAAGCAGGCGAATAAAAACATGCAACACGTCCAAGTTAATATGGCGCAACAACAAAAGCATAATATTGCCACAAGCTAAAATGACAAAGCTGTAACTGTTAACTTACTCACCATTTGAATAACCGGGACTGGCAGAGGCAGCATACTTTCCCTCCAGTCTCTCCAGACTTCCAGCTCCACTGACAGGGCCTGAGTGTGAACCACGTTTGTGGAGCATATTTTCCTTCTTCAGTGTCGCCACATTGACGTTTCTTTAAGTACAGTTTTAAGTGGTGTCGTGACGACGCTTAGCTAATGGTCTGGTTTGGTTTTTCGGTGGGAAGACCAGTTGGTTTCAGTGTCAACATCGCCTGTTTTGGTCGCCGCAAACATGGCTGACATGTCACGAGGTCTTGTTTAAAAAACGGCCGGTTTTGTCGCCGCCAACACGGCAGGGGACGTCCCGAATTCTCGTCCAAAATATCCAATGGTTTCACGCTTAATAGGGATGAAACATCATGGACTCTCGTCCGAAATATCCGACGGTTTAACACCGGCTGTCCTTAGTTTGTCCTCTTAGCAAAGCAGCGACCTGGCACCTGCAGAAGGAAGGCTAATCGGCGCTAGCTAGCAATTCAGGTGTTAGCTTAGCTTCACCGGGGCTGACCTCGGTCTCTGAACTTGGGTGTCTTTCCCACATCCCGAAAATGTTTCCTGGTGTGCTGCAGCATAGAGCTAGACTTGGAGGAGGATACAAAAACAAGTTAAGATATTAAGTGGTTTTTGGTCAAAGTGAGCAAACCGCTTCTGTCCAATTAATAACAATACTGTACATCATTTCCTAATAGCGAGGAAGCCACGCCCCTCCCGGTGGACCCCATGGGACCTTATTTCAGAACAACTGGACAGAGAGACACAATAGTTTTTTGATGATGTCCATTTAAATGCACATTTTCCAAGTCAAGAGAGTCACAGTTTGTCCTAATTAAAGTAAAATATCATCTACTTTTGTGTTAAACTGCTCAGTGAGCACAACTCAACACACCTCACCAGAAGCAATATGGCTGCCAAACTTTGCTGTACCACAAAGGTGCTAAAAAGATAACACAACAGATGGCTGTGTAGTTTTAGATATCATTAGTTTCATGACAAACTGTGACTTTATTGACTTGGACTATCATTCTGACATACATCTTAAGTGTGAGTCGTGGCACAATTCAAACAGGATTAAACAATTATTTGACTCTTTCCATTCACTACCATATAATGATTTTCTGTACCAAGGTCCCACGATGGGGCAAACTGTAAGGGGTGTTACTATGGCACTCTATAACCTTTTTAACAACTGCACTGATATGAAACATGTTAGCCAACAATAAAAACATCAGATTTGAACACTTCTCTGCCTTGTCTTGTCATCTGATTTGATTTAGTCGTAAGAAATACCTATAGTACCTGCACCCACTGTTACAGGTGACCCAGAACACCACAAACAGATCATAATTGTCACCGACTCATTAACTGATTAGTCTAGCGCTGCCATATTCTGAATGTGAATTGAGGGTAACGGCAAAAGGCTTTTATAGCCTACATTTGCTGAGCTCGAGGTTACAGTTTTGCAGGTAACACAATTTACAGTTGCTCTGGAGAGCAACCCGGAATGGTGTCAGATAGACGTGAGTGACAGTAAATATAGTGCAGCAGCGCACCAAGGTGAGAGTTTTGCTCCTTTGATCCCAGACATGAAACTACAGCTCTGCCTCCAGGCCAAGCTGAAGTGGTTTGACTGATTTCAAATGCTCTCTGAGGTGAACATCAACAAATTATCATAGGTCCCACCTGACAGACTAAACACCTTCGCTCAATTTCAAAAGTATCTGCAGCCCAGCGCTACGATCCAAGGACTTATAGAGGGCATCAGATAAAAGTAGCCACCATCAGGGTCCATTTAGAGCAAGTGGGTCAGATAGTTAAAGACTAATCTCTAAATACCAGGCGGGCATCCGTGTGCCATATTTGGGCCTGAAAAGTAGGTTAAATGTCAGTTACACTGCTCTTGAGAAAACAAAGTCAGCATCATCAGTCATGCATTTTCAGAAATAACATTTTGTTCCTTCCATGAATTAATTTTTGTGGCCTTTTTCTTTTACTGCCTCATTCTAGTGCTCACACATCTCCCTGGTATTTCAGGAGGTTGCTGCTCTGTTAGCTGACCCTGACCGTCCTTCAGCTGATCAAAAATACAATTTTTAATATCACATTGTCATTAGAATAGATTAGAAAATAATTACAGCCTGTAACACAAGAGTTTTGTCAATTCAAATAGCATGTGCTGTACACGAAAAAAATAGTGGTGCATGTCCCCAAGGTTTTTCAAAGAGGGAAAAAAGTCTGGGAGTGAAATTTCATGGTAGAAAGCGAGGGCATCAAGGCTGAGCTGCATACACTCGCCTACAGCCAGGATCAGGATCTGACTTGTACTTGGATGAATGACCCATAGACACTTGAACTGCTGTTTGAAGTCCCAAATTGGGTTGAAAAAAATCCAAGCGCCATTTTCTTGCCAGAGGTAAATCTGTTATGATTATTAGTATTATCAATATTATTAGAAACATGAACCAGTTTAATGTTTTAAATGAGTTGTTTTGTCAAGTGGAATGAAGAAAGAATAACTGTAACTTTGACTCTGATTACATTTACATGGACACAAAATTACATTTTTGGCCTATATTCAAATATTCCAATATTCCTAATAAGCTGTTAACAGGGCTAAGAAAAATACATTTTCTACCAATACTCCCACTGACATTAAGCTGTGCATACTCTGATTAAGGAGCATAACTTCCATCCTTCATTTGTCCAACCACCTTCTTGAAATGGTCAGCGTTGTGATATTTACGCATTTCATTCTTGAAAGTGGCTGCATTTTCCCTCCAACAAGGAATACGGGCCTACAAGTCACAATAAAGCACCAAGGCACTCTCTTTTGAACAATTGACAATGCTTTTATTGTCAAAGCATGGTTATGTCAGACCTTAAAGCAAAGTCAACAGGCAAGATGCCGTGTGTCACAAACTCGTGTAAAAACCCCAACCGAGGTGCATGTCCAGTATGTGCTGTATGTCCAGAGAATTTGACAAACACAAGAATTCTACCTGCATATTCCACATGTCCTAATCAGAAAATGCTTAATTTTGAATAAGGCCTTATTAGGAACTTCCAAACAGATTATGCTGTTTATATGACCTGGATTGAATTGTCTATTCTATTATATTCTCTATTCTATTGTCTACTATTTGGAATAGTAACGGAAATGCCATTGTTGCATGTGATAGGATAAAACATCATGTCCACTGCATTAACAGTATTTATTCTTGTCACCCAACTCTTGTATACTTAATATTGAATACATCAGTGGTATTCAGGATGTACAGTATACAGCATTTTTTTCAACTCCTGGTCCTCAGGGCCCTCCGACCTGCACATTGTGGATGTTTTCCTGCTCCAACACAGGTGATTCAAATGAACGTCTCGTTATTGGGCATCAGCAGAGCTCGATGACGAGCTGATCATTAGAATCAGGTGTGTCGGGGCAGGGAAACATCGAAAACATGCAGGGCAAGGGGTCCCTGACGACAAAACACTGATATACAGTACCTATATCACATAGATAAATGAAAAGTAATCTTGTTTTGTATTAAATAAGAAGGTGCAGCACAATTTATTTATTTTTTTGAAGTATGTGGCTTTGAACTCAAGTATTGCACACACACACACACACACACACACACACACAATGGTATGATGAGAAAAAAAGGTTTTTTGATTAACAGCATAAAATGACACTCGATTGTTTTACTGCAGACTCTGCAAGACTGCAGGGAATCTGTGCAGGATTAGCATCCAAATGTGGGGCAGTGGCTGTTGAGAGAAGCTGTTAAAGTATCAGGTGAACTGGGTCTTAACGACCCAATTCATGATTTAACTTTACTGCCAGTTGTGCAGGTCTGTTTTTAGATCGTACGCATGGAGATGAGACTCGACTGCAGCGCTGAGGAGTGTGTTTTGATCACCTGCTGTTCAAGACTCGCTGATGCCCCAAGAAGACACTCTGAAATTACAAAATCGTGGTACAATGCTGTGCCAACAGTTCAGAATTGCCAAGACACCTCTGCCGTTTCGAGTGGTTTCGTCTGTCTGACTGTTCCCATCTCATCTCGTTAGCTGATGCTGCACTGCCAGTTTTAGAATCCATACAAAATACGCAGATATTTATTCACATTATGTATGCAAATAGTATTCATCTTGTAAACAACATATTAAACAAGGATTGTGATGTCCTTAGATAACACATCTCCCAGTAAGGCTGTGGTAAAACTGGCTCTAATTTGGGGAATGTGTGATTGAAAGGAGTACCATGGTCTGTTCACAGCCTGTTTTTTCCACCTAGATTGGAGAGGTGGTGCCTGTAGAGTAAAAAAGTAACAGAAGAGCAGGGTCCCACCTCTCCGCAACCAATTACCTATTGCCATTGTCATGGCAACCTCTGCATACTAGAGCATTACAAAAATAATTATAATTACAATTATAATAGGTCAGGTCAGGGGATTAGCAAGGGTCTGTTCCCCACAGATAAACACTGTTGACAGAGTTTTTAGAATGGCCTTCCAGCATTGCCAAGGCTCTTAAGTTACAATCCCTGCCACATTGTCTTGCACTGATAACAACTAATACATCCTAAACATTATTAACTACAATGAAGCGTACATGTCCCCTTTGTGGACGCTACATGAAAGCTGAGTTTCAGCGGAATGCTAATCTCGCCCTAGGTGCCTAAATGTCATCCTAACAGGTTTATAGTGAAATGAAATGGATAATTCACATTCACAAAGTGTGCTGAACAAGGTCCCCGGACTATTGTGAAGAAATCTTCTGTTTGAAATTGAATAATGTGAATTACAGGTCACAAGTTTATTCCCCCGCAACACACTAATCCTACCCGGAGATAAGAAAGTAAAATGAATGTTTGAGCAAAAAACTGATTCAGTTGTTCTTTGGAAGGTTTTACTTCTCAGCAGATGCCAAACTCTGCCTCGGGCGCGGTATCTCATTGAATATAATCACCTTAATGAAAGCTTTGAGGATTAAAATACATGGAAATTATCGCCCAAAATTAGGCTTTTGAAGGGCGATTGTTGGAAGTGGAAGGAAATCACAACAGAGATTTCCACAAAAAAATGTAATCTGACAAATGATATTCATGATGCTGAGAGCACTAGTTTTGAATCTCAGCCTGCGAAAGTATAACGTCATCGAGATCCAAACCGATGGTTACACGTCGTAACGCTCTGAGATCAGAGGTGGCGCCGATTAACGAGGCTCCTCAGGCTCAACGTCTCTGTTTTCCATGTTTGCACAATGAAATCATCTGCCACTATATTTAAAAAAGTTTTATCAATCTCCAAATGTAGAGGCATTAATGTTCTGTTTAAGTATGGCACTTCTCACGGCTCTGTTTGTAAGTGTATAGCAATTTGAACAACTAAATCACCGATTCCAATTGGCAGGGCTATTTACAGGGACACAGGTCTGGGATAGTCCTGCTATGTTATCACATAATTAACCCATCACCCTGTAGAGAGGGACACTGGACTATATTTAAACAGAGAGGCTGACAGTGAAGTAGCACTTAAATCCCTAGACAAACAGTGACCAAAGGCACAGAACTTTTGGTGCCAAATAACAATCCAAGCTTCTTTTAGATGAATACTATTCTTGCTGCACACATGTTAAGTAAAGTTCAGTAACCCTTGGCAACCCTCTGAAAGGAGACACAGTAACTCATCAAACAGGACGAATGAATTAGTCAATCTAGTCAATCACTACCTGTTTCCTGCCTGGAGTTTGGGCTCCAGTTTGAATGAGCCACCTCACAGCTATCTTTCACATCACTGCCACCTTAATGACCTGTGTACGTGTCCCAACATTGAACAGACAGCAAACAAAGATGTCCAGGGTAGCTGTGTGAATGTATGAAGAAATCTAACTTCACTTTATAAGTAGTTAAAGGACAAGTTCACCCAAAATAGATGGGGGCTTGTTTTAAATGTAAAAAAAAATAAAAAAAAATACAGTCCATACAGTCTGGTCTCTGGAAGTTTGTCCAAAACTCCAAAATTGACTTGAAAAGATGCAATTTTAACCCTCTTTTAAAGCCGAACTCTTCACTGTAGCTGCTAAGCTCAATGTTTGCACCCTATCGAAAGGGTGAAAATATTGTCTTTTCAAATCAATTTGGGATCTCTGGGTTGCAAAAACCTATATGTAGCCATTTCATGTAGCTTTTTTGTTTTGTTTCATGTTGTTATCTTTTCATTTTGAAACAATTCCCATGTGACTCCAGTTGTTGAGGGGAACACTGCACGACTATATTTTCATTTTTTGGGCGGATTTATGCTGAACAAACTAACAACTGCTTCCACTGCTAGCTTCTTCAGTGGGTCCGTCTCCGTCTCAATGAGTTACCTATAGTATTGGAATTTACATTGTCCTGCCGCCGAGAAACAATCTGCTCATTCTGATTAACAGAACAGGATTTGCAATTCTCCAACTTTTGTTTTTGTTTTCTGTCCCCACGAGCGGCAAGCTGTGTCGCTCTCTCACTCTCTATAGCTTCCTCCTCCTCCTCCTCCTCCTCCTCCTCCTCCATCTCTTTTCACTCAGGCTCCCTCCTGATGGACCACGGGCCCCTGGGACCATCTACGTCTCCTGGCTCCTGCTGCCTAACATATTGATGCTTATGGATCGTCATACCCCGGGCTCCGCTGGATCATTGATCTACTCTGTTTAACTGTCTCCTTATATCTGTATTTCTGTAAAATGGATGCCTCTTCACTCTGCTCTTCTCTGTTTTACTGCTAATTATCTTGTGTGGCCTGCCCTCTTCCAGGTCACCACGGTGGAGAGGAGGTCGTGTGGCTCGGGCGCCGCTTGGCGATGCCTCGGCCAGCTCAGTCGTCCTCCTGGATCCACGCACTGTATTCAATAATTTGAATCAGATATTCTGTCAGTGCAACTTGTAAACCGTGATTCTGTTGTTCTTTTATGTACATGCATGTATGTATTGCATGTCTGTCCGTCCTGAGAGAGGGATCCCTCCTCTGTGGCCCTTCCTGAGGTTTCCTCCTCTTTTTTCCCCATTTAAAGGTTTTTTTTCCCTTCACCATGGCAAGTTTTTCCTCACTCGAATCGAGGGTCTAAGGACAGAGGATGTTGTTCACTGTACAGATTATAAAGCCCATTGAGGCAATGTTATTGTGAAAAAAATGAGACTACCTTAAGGTGTAGTGGAAGCCTGACTTTAAACCTTTATTGATGTTAAAGCTGTGTTTTTGGTCTCCTCCACCTCCTGGGATATTTTACCTGGCTCTTGAGCTGCTAAAGGCACTACTGCACTATGACCACCGGTTACTGTGCCTGTTTGCTCTTTGGTGCTAAGTAGGGAGTATATACAGGTTTTGTTTTAGGTGGTGACACTATGAGAGCATTTAGAGGTTAGAGTGAACCCAAACAGTCAAAAATGTGGGCCAGACAGCTAAACAATAAGCCAAACCTCACCGTAAAGCACCAGTAAGGTCATGGGGAGCTGTTTCAGGTGATAATTCTCTGTAGGTTCCTCAGTACAAGTGACCCCTTTCACATTGCTTTTCCCATTATCATTTAATGCATTGTTATAATGGAGATATTGATTATAGCCACAGGGAGCATTGAAGTAAAGAACAGTCACTTCCAGCTAGACAACTGGTGGTTGATTTACAGAGATATAATAAGACATATAAACTCTGGAATAACCTCATGAAAAAAGCTACTTATTTTATATGTTATACTATATATCAGCTCGCGTATTTAATGTGAACAAACATTGTGATTGGTTAAAAAAAACGCAGTCCATTAAACCGAAAGCCTTAAATTTAAGTGCAAAATTAAAGATTGACTAACTTGAGAAAACAGCTCTCTTGGGTTTTTCTGCTCACCCTGAGGAAATACAGACTCACTTGAAATAAACATGAAGTCCAAACAATCAACATTTGGTTTCCCTGAGCAATGTTTTAAATTACATGAAAGCCTTTCGAATGATTGGAACTTGGAGCTGCATGACAATTGGTCGCTCTGGAGAACAGCGGCTGATAACTGGTGAGTCATACCTGTGCGTGATTCCGTGTTTCCACTCTGTCACGGCTGTCAGTCATCCTAACAATTAAAGTCTGTGTGAACGCCGGCTGCAATCATCTGTGTGGTTTCTTTGGTATACAACGGAGAGGACATCTTGAAACATACTGTTCTTGAAAGTTTCACCACAAAAAAAAAACAAAACCAATGTCCATCGTCTGTTGCAGGCCTCGGTCATTTCAACACGCTTGCGTCATCTTTTGTGAGTGTGTATGCGCATGGATGTGTGTTTGCGTTAAGGGGAGCGGGGAAACGCATTCATGGGCAACACTGTTTATGTGTCTCTCTTTAACAAGATTTGTGAGGGACAAAGAGTGTGTGTGAGGCTGGGATTGAGTGCGCGTGTGTTTGGATTTCTTGTTGGAGATGAGCGTGAGATGTGGGGTGTGTGTGCGTGTGTGTGCGTGTCCGTGTGTGAGACAGAGCAAGACAGTGTATGATAAATATTCAGTGTTTATCAGTATGTCTGGGGGTGTTAGCTGAGGTCAGGGAGATAGATTCCTCCTCATTGGGAGACGGTGGATGGAAAGCAACAACACGCCTTTGGGCCCCTCGGCACTTGATTCCCGGAATCACAAACAGCATCCGGCCCACAAGCCTCCATCAGCACTAAGCCAATATTTATTTGCTCTGATAAGAAGAACACAAAATGTCATTGTTCAACATACAGGGTATGTTTGCCTGTTGGATTGTTTGCCTTCCTAAAATTGGAACTCTTTAGCAGTGATACCGCCGCAGGCTGTGCTGGTGTCATTATGTCAAACGTCTGTCTGCATCTTCCTATCGACTTACAAGTTAACCCCACAGAGGCGATGCAGGGAGAGGGATAATGTCAATGTTCTTTTTCCAAAAACAAAAGTGCTGATTTAAATGCTGGGATCCTTGTCGAAGCTGCTGTTAATCACAGTGTAAAATGAAGGATTTGGAGACTCAAACTTGGCAAAATCAATCAATCAATCAATCAATCAATCAATCAGTCAATCTTTTATTTCATTAATTTATCAATTAATTAACACCTCACCTAACTCAGCAACAACATTTCTATGTAGCTAGGTGTTCACAGTCAGAGTCTGGTAGGAACACATTTCTGAATATGGCGTTAAAGCAATGTGATATCTTGTGTGTAGTGGTTTCCAATTTTAAATCCATAATCATATTGCAGGTACTAATCCAAGTAATACTCAATTGTTTTGACATTTAAGGGTGTTTGCTGGTTTGCTGTCTTCCCAGGAGCTGTTTAGCAACCCAAGTTTTGTAACTCACTATCTATCACTGTCCTACAGGCAAGTCTTGCCACTAAGCAAGCACCTTGGCAATGCCTCCGGGTGGTTGTTTTGGGATACTAAGGCCAGGCTTCTGTGAATGGTGACATAACCATGAGTTCACTGTCAGTGGCAACTGGCATATAAAAACTACAACAATGGAGCTTTGGAAGTTTTGTAACTCCTTGCACCCCACCCTACCACACTTTTACTATGTATTAACAAGGTTTCTTGACACCATTTTCTTGTATGGCTCAATCCCGAATGCCTTGACGTGAAGCTGTTGGCTAATCTTACCAGAGATTTGAACAAATGCAACAGTTTCATGTCTTTATATGTGCATTAGAGTGATATCCTCCTCTTCCCTGCCTATTTAAAACAAGTCTGCGGCCAAATGTGGTTGAAACTGTCTTGAATCTCAACTGTGCTCCCTTGTCTGTCGCGGCAGGGAAAGCAGTGCGATATATGACAAACAACCAACTTGTCAAACGTTACATACTTGCCTATTCAAAATGTTTCAAGTGGTTGGTCACCCATTCTGTTAAATACTTCTCAAGAGGAGATATCATACAACTGTTTTCCCTAGCAGTATTGAGGCACTCCTTGGAGTAAACTGGCTTTCATGGGCGATATCAGAGGATTGCGCAATTAAAGCTCCTATTTGTAAGAAAGTTGATTGTTGAGTCTCATTTCCAACTCATCAAATACTGACGCTTTGGGATGCTGACCGAACTGACCTACAATCCCAACTCGTCACCCATCATTTCTCTCAAAGCTTCAGTATTTGACAAGTTGGGAATGAGAAACCAAGATCAACTTTCTAGTTCCTTTAAATACAATCAGTCCTCCATATGGAAGCTTTAATTGTTGGAATGAACCATCAGTGGACTAATGGATGGTCATGAAACTAATTACTTATTCTGCTGAGTAATTAATTGTAGAGTGATTGAGTAATTCACTTCAATTAGCAGCTGACGGTAAAGGAACTGCTTTTCAAGTAGCGTTGTTCTACTCAATCGCTCTCACATTGACACGTTGATGGCGGAGGCTGCCATTCAAGGTGCTGACCTGCTCAATAGGAGCAATACAGTGCTGTCTGTCTTTTCCATGCTATACACAGATACTCACACACCAATGGAACAGCCATAGGAGTGGCGAGCGATAGGTTCAGCATCTTTCCCTCAGACACCTTGACAACGTTCCAAGTTCAGTTTAAAAAACAGCTAAAAACAACATTTACATATGACATATACAGTATATATGATATGATGTTGCACTAGAGTTGGCCACTGCCAGCTGTTGAAACCATCCATCACTGTGACTTCCTAACCATACGTCTCTATTTTTTCTCCAAGGGAACCTTTGAGATTTGATATGTCTCACTCTAACCTCAGTGAAAGTGTTCCAGGTCATTCACAAGCTGTAATAAAACATTACTTTCCCATTTTTACATAACCAAAGAATGTTATTCTCATAGTGTGGCATGCTTGACATTTCCCTGGCCTAATAAATATATTGACTGCCCTTGAAATATATTGAACATGGCTCTTGACTATTACTCACTCAGCAAAAGCTAATCATTTTTACTTCAGTCTGTCTTTTGCTGTTTTTTTGCTTGCACTCACAATCCCCACCATCTTCCCCTCTCCCTGTCTCTCATTCTTTTCCTTCCTATCTCTCACCCACTCTTT
Source organism: Sparus aurata (assembly GCF_900880675.1). NCBI lineage: Eukaryota > Metazoa > Chordata > Actinopteri > Spariformes > Sparidae > Sparus > Sparus aurata. The sequence goes on from NC_044198.1 coordinate 10,113,261, forward strand.
TTTATTGCTCCCTCCCTCCCTCCTCATCATTATTTTCCTCCCATTTTCTCTGACTCTCATTTTCTGTTCCCGCTGCTCCGTCTTCTTTGCTCTGGCCGTCTCTCTCTTGCTTCCTGCTGACAAAAGCAGCAGGGTGATTTTCTCCGAAACATTTCTTATCTGATGAGAACGTTGTCAAAACATAAAATGTTAAAGGCTTCACGGTCTAATCGGGCCCTTGTAATCAGGTACACAGAGTGGAGAAATAACAGAAAACACCTTGCAATCAAAAAGTCTGATCATCTCGGCTTCCAGTCAAATTCAGGATCCAACTCAGGATCTCTGTGATCACGTTTAGGGCTCGGTCAGGCAACAACATGCATTAGTGAGCTGACGTGTTGTTTCCAGGCTGGTCCACTGCACCCCGCTTTGGGCTTAAAGCTAAAAGAGACTGTGTCTTTGAGGATTCGACTTCTAAACCTTGGAACTCAGTCCCTTTGGTTCCCAGATCTGTGGGCTCTGTGGACACCCTTTTTCCCACACCTATATTGTTATATATCTGTTTTATGTCTTAGTCTTTTATTGTTAGGCACTTTGGGACATCTACTCTGTAAAGGTGCGATACAAATGAGCCTACTTACCTTTCAACTTAACACCCAATCTGTCAACACCACACACATGACCAAGAGTTTAATCAATACCTGGCTCACACAATCTGAATGAATCCTGAGTGTTTTAAAACTTCAGAAAGCTGGTGGTCTGAACAGATCCTGTCAGTGCCCACCCTGAGGCATACACAGAGACACAAACACACACAAGTAAGTTTTTATTTGTGAGGACCCCATTTACAGTACATAATACATTGACCGAAATCGGATTTAGGTCTCTACCTTTAAATGGTTGACCTTGTCAGGACAAGATCTTTACAAGTTGCTCTTGTAACGACCCTCTGTTACGGCCCATCTAAACACCAACGGTTCTACGAAGAGACACAGAGAACATATAAAGGGAAGGCAGAGAACACATTTTAAGTGAGAAACCCCAAACTTTATGTATTTCCTCTTTTTTAAGGAAAAGCAGTCATCCTTAATTTTTAACAGAAAACAAACAAAAAGGAATTGGAGATCCCAACACAAACCAAAATAAAACACTTAAATAACAAAACCCCAACAGATTAAGTATGTAACTAGGCCTGCCAAGTTTTGGTTTTCATGAGTGACTTTGGGCCTGTTTTTCTTTAAAGTCACTTCCAAACTCCGAACTGATTGCGTTTTTCCCTTGCGAGATCTGGCAACCACTGCCCTTAACCCTAACCTTACCAGTAAACCTTACTCTAACATGAGCCCTAAAACCATATCTTAACCTTTAAATAGCCATTTGAAGGAGCAAAAATTCACCAAAGGTCCTCATTTTCCTGTTATAAAACCCAAACAAGAGGATGCATGCCTTCACTGAAGCTATACAGACAAGCAGACAACCGGAAAAAAAAAAAAAAATCTCATCTATAGGATGGGCTTATAAAACAGCCTTCTTTTAGTTATGAGCATTTGGAGATGACAAGGGAGGTAAAATGTTGAACGGTTTTCTGACAATTCATCTCCCTCAGAGGAAAGTGACAGCACCAGTCGAACACATCAGAACAGAGTGTTTTAAGTCTGACAGCAATCAGTAAGGTGGAAGCCTCTTGTAAGACACGAAGAACACCGCGTCATATAACACTGCTGTGCACTTTGGCAGCATACCAGACACCCCACTGAGTGTCTTTTAAATTAGGATGGCACTAACAGGGCGGATAGCTCTGACTCAAATACTGACGTTTTTTGCAAACTCGATTTTGAGTGACAGAAACGCTGAAGTTGTGCTTAATTGTGCCTCAAACCAGCTACTATTCCTGACAGAACATTTTGCCTACACTAATCCTTTTGTCGACAGAGATGATTACGGCCAATCAAAGAGAAGGCGGACACAGGTTCATAGACAGTTTTCCCCCAGAGATATGCTGTTACAAAATCTGAGCGATGTATCACAGCTGCAGTCAAGGAAATGCCAGCATTACCGGTAGAACAATGTCAAAGGAGTCATCTAACTGACAGCGTTAGCGACGCCAATGTTTAATCATGTGACTGGATGTGGCATGTTTACAAACTGGACTTTCCGGGCTACAGTAGGTTTTCTGTAATGCCATCAAATAAAAGATGCCAATTTTTTTATAGTGGCTAAATTCAAAGCCCACAAGCTGCTGAATGATTTTATTTTTATTTTTTTGTCTGTTGATGTGATATGCTAACTCTCTGTTTGAAATAGATGTCTTACAGCAGATAATTTTGTGGGTATTTCCAGCGTGCCAAAACATGTGGGTTGGCAGCCTGAGCTGTGGCTCTGTGACGTCCTCCCATCTCAGCTTAAATCACCGAAACACTTAATTAAGTGAACGTTACTGCATGAAAACAGCTTTTGGGTATGAATCAACCCTTTATTGCAACTGGCTATGCACATAGATTTGGTGGAAAAATGTTTTTGGAGGGTTTTCTCAAAGAATGTGACCACCAATAGGAAATTTGCAGGGAGAACTAACTCCATGTTAAACACGTATATAAGCACTGGATCTGAGTAAAATTAATAATACCAAAAGCTGAGGACATGAGGAGAAAGATAGGGTGGTGAAGTCAAAAATGGTGCTGGCATCAGGTTTTTGGCAGAGTACTCAAGAGGACGTGTGAGGTAGTGACGGCTGCTCTGTACACTGTACTGTATGATTATGATCGGACGATGCAATTAAATATATTCTCCATCACCTCATGAAAAGCTTACAACAACACTCACCTCTTGGCAGCGCCGGTGGAAACTGAAACAAACCAAAGACGTGATAGAATCATATCCACAAAAAAATCTACTTGCACAACATTTATATTTTCATAGTTTTGCAGCCTGTCTTTTCCATTAAAGTGCACAGACTTCACTTAACCGTGCAATTGAACACATTCTCACTCCCAGCTCATTTCATTCGGCACCTTGTTCAGTGGCCTCAAGCTTCAAACTGTGACACTCTAATTGCCCCTCAGTCTCCTTTTGCAAACCATTTACATATTATGACATGACTTTTGTGATGTTACTAATGATGTCAGACAGTCACGGTTTGGTCTTGCTCAGGCACAAAAACTACTTGGTTAGGTTTAGGTACTAGAACTAGCTGGTAAGTTCTTGGTATTTAAACTACTAGGCACCAAACGTATTGGTTAGGTCTAGGTACAGAAACGTATTGGTTAGGTTTAGGTAAAAATCACAATTGGGGTAAAAATAGCTTCATTCAGTCTCAAAATGTTACGTAAACCCTATGAATGATTCACCCACCGACCAAGACCATCCCGCCTTGGGCCTCTCTAGCTCTTTATGCGACTGCACGAAATGGACGCTTCAAGACTCCGCAGAATTACAGCTTGTTTTTTGTTTTTTTCTGCAGCTAAATCAAATGTTTTTCATGTGAGTCAGGCCATTGCTCTGGAGTCGCAGTTGCTTATCTCACAGCCAGAAGAAGAGTTTCTTTAGGAAACTTTGCCAGCGATAAAGAAAAAAAACCAACACAGCAATGAATCCTCGTGCATCGCAAAATGATCAAAGTAAATGTAATGTCGAGAGGCAGTGCTGCACCGTCTTTCACGCAGATCACTTCCGCCGTTGTAGTCTTAACACATTGTTTTATTACTAAGTGTCATGTAGGCTGACAGTTGCACTTTGGTTAAATTATAATCGCAGGTATCTCTTGATGATGCAAGCGTTCAACAAACACAGCAATAGGAACGCATTCTATAATAAGAAGAGAGCGGAGAGAAAGATGGGCATTTGGATTTAGCGAGGCAACTTTTCAACATTCTTCTCCTCAACAGAATCCAGACTTGCCGGAAGCACGACCACAAGTGCTCCTTCACACTGAACTTGTGACTCTGTTTCATAGGTTTGTTGTTCCATTTCTTCACAGTTTCCTCCACACTCCTTATTATTTCCGTTCGGGGAGGGAAATCAAAGCGCAGTCCTATTTTGAAGCAGCAATCTAACGAGGAGCTGCTCCACGATCCCATTCCTCACCGCCGCTAAACCACTTAAGATTAAAACCTCTTATTAGCCCTAAACAGTGAATATGTCTTCATAGAGGAGGCCCCGCTGAAGTTGAAGCAAAACAGGGAACAAGATTAGTCCAGCGTGTGTCGCCTGCCATGTGCTCTGTTTGTCAGCTTCAATTATCCATAACACTCAGCCTTAATCCGCATTGCAATTAAAATTCCAATTAGAATTGGAAAAACATATTCTGACGCACAGAGCAGGAAGAAGGCTTGGTAAATATTGGCCTAGCGCAGTGTCAACACTCGGAGTCGCAGTAGGAGGACATACAGTAAAACACTCTGTACAATAGCTGGGGGAATCATGTGGGAATATAAAAAAGGCCCAATGCATATGCAATAGCCATTAGCGGCATAATGTTGGATAAATAAGGGTACACTGATTTCACAAATGAGGTAATTGGATAAGGATGATTGCATTAGCATATTTTAGATAGCAAAGCAATCACTGCAAAATTCATTTTCATCTCATTATCTGCCATTGATAACTAATCTGAAGAAGAAACAGTGAATATTTGCATTTTCTTATAAGCTTTCCATTCAGCGCTTAGCACACTGTATGAAGCTGTTGTTATGTTGAAATATGAACATGACTTACGTACAGTACATGCAGTCATTACACAGAGTTCATGTAAGAGGCTACAGTTATTCACTGTGCTTTAAAGGGTTTGTTCACTCAAATGGCAAAAAAGGCACATTTGACCTCTTACAGTATCTGGCTGTGCAGAAAGTTTGTGTCATATTTGCCCAGATTCTGAGATTTTCATCGCTTCCTTTGATTCCTTTGAGAGCACCATGTGTTTTTCCGGGAACATGTTCCCCGCACGTCTGAAAAATCCAAAAAAACCTCACACACAGTTCTCAGAAGACATTCTTTGGATTGAAATGAAAGTCCCAATGAAAGTGATTTACACTCATGGTCAAACAAAACACTAAGCTATCTGCATTGTTGGATGCTGTGTGCATGAATTAGTCATTTTAATGAATGTCAGGTTACTTACCTGCATAAGCAGGATGTCTTGGCTTCTCCAGTCACAGAGATCAATATGCTGTCAGTCTTCTGCAAAGATCTCTGCAAACTGTAAATTTATGTTCACATTTCTAGAAAACATCACGTTCACATGAAAATGTGTATGACCTGACTTTTGAATCTGAGGGCGGAGGGGATGGTGGTGGAGTTGCAGGCTGCTAAGCCAGTGACCACATTTCAAGACTGCATGTCCACATTTGTTAGCCAGACACCACTGGATATTTTAGAACTCGGCCAATTTCTAGCCACCTTTTTTATCGTCGACAAAATCTGGATATTCTTAAATCGGAATGTTTTAAAGTAAGGTTTCAAGCCAAAACATGATCTTTTGGGATCCCTAACAAGTGTTTTTGGGGCCTAAACCTAACCAGAGTATAAGAACTGCATTTAAGATAAAGAAATGTTAAGTTTTCACATATCCGCGGTTTGCAGAAATGTACATCTAACAAACGTCTATTCTGCCTAATTGGTTGCAAATACCAAATTCTTTATAAATACGGTTAGGTTTTTGCATTGATTACATTTTCCCCTGTCCTCTTGAAACATTTTTTGGGCCATGCAGTTGTGATGCTGCATAGGAAGATGTTTTCAGCAATGCTGTCTTGCTTTGAGTCAGGCGCACATAATTTTATTGAAACCAAATGCAGTGCAAAACTAAAGGGGTCAGGCCTAATTCAATCTAAATGAGCTGTGTGGGATTTTGTACAGTTTCCTTTAAACGGAGCCTTGTGGAACCTGAACATTTTTGAGTTGTCCTTGACATCCCAGCAACAACATTGTTTAACATTATGTTTTTTTACTGTAATTTTTTCTTAATTACGTAGGAGACTCAAAATCAGGGGAAAAGAAACTCCTATACACTATCCACTTCACTTGCAATTCTAATGACAACGACGTTTCGGTCCTTAGACCTTCATCAGGTTATCTTAGATATCCAGGTAAGTAGAAAGTACAGATATTTTTGTTCAAATCTAGGAATTAGACAAAAATAAGGAGTAGTCTGAAAAATAAATACTCAAGTAAAGTACAGATACCTGAAAAAGTGTTTGTACTTTGTTACTTCCCACATCTGCACAAATTCCTATTTCTGTTTTTACGACATCATGCTTGGTTGGATAAGGCACTTATTGAGTTGTTGTTGTTTTTATCCCGTCATAATTTAGGATTCAAATCTGAACCCCAATTGATCTCAAGTGACTGATCAGCAGACTAAAAACAGTGTGTGCACAAAATGACAACAGCACCAGAGATTTATGTAAAAAAAAAGAAAAACAACAGCAAACTGATTTATTATGTCCAAAATGCATAAAAAACTCCCACATTATTAAGCTATGAACAGAACAGCGCTATCACCCGTCAAAATCAAAGCCCATCTGCTTCAAAGCCCTCTTGTTCTTATAAACTTTCATAGTTTGGGGCCTAAGAAAAGTGTCTGTTTTCTATATTTATCCCAGATGAATATCAGTTTGCCTGCTCTCTAAGCCAGCGCTACAGTTCAATATCCTGTTGTGTGTTAAGGGACGAATCACAGACTAAGAGAACACAGAAGAACAATGCGAGAGTGAAATGTTAGACATACATCAAGAGATGCATGCACACACACGCACACACACACATACATACTTTACGATGCACTCATACAGTACATGAACACGCATAACGACACACAGTGAGATACACCAGAGACATGCAGATGAAAAAGCTTAAAGAAAAAAAGAGCCCTTTTATTAGAGAAGAAGAGGGTAAAATAAAGGATGGGAAAAAAATAGTAAAATGAAGCGGGGAAAAAAAAAAAGCCCAGAGTCAACCGCAACTTCAGAGCCTCACACATGCCAGGGTGAGAGCTTGGCTGCTGGGGGAATGTGTCAAAGTGAGGCCCCTGTCTGAGGAGATTTAGGCCTCAGCCGGAGATGAAACGATGCCTAACCTCAACACGGAGCCTTGCGGTCTTCTGCCTCACCCTGAGTGTGTGAACGAGTGTGTGTGTTTGTGTGTTTGTGTGTGTGTGTGTGTTCACACATTTGTCCACTCATGTCTCCGGGACACTGTCATAATGCGTGCATGCATGTGTGAGTCCGTGTGCGTAAATACCATTCCTTTTGTGTGGATAGAAGAATGAGTCCTTAAGCATTTGTGTTCGTCCGTAGAGTCTTTCGTGTGCGCGTGTGTGCGTGTGTTTATGCGTTTGTGCGAATCGCCCTGCATGAGCTTTGTGTGTCCCACCACACTTCCCTCCCTCAGATCCCTCAGCCTGGCTTCTGCGGTCCAGATTTCATTAGCAGCCCCTCTGGCTTCCCATCCGCCATCTGAATCTAATCCGTTGGCTTCCTTTGACATGCATCTGACTAATGAACGTCAATATTTTGGTTCGAGCCATCAGTAAAGACAGAGGGCGAGAAGAGCAAAAGAGCGATGAAAGGAGTGCGCATATGTGTGTGAGCCTGTGTGTGTGTGTGTGTGTGTGTGTGTGTGTGTTGATAATGAAAAAGGCTTTGGGCTTTTATTGTGAAATAGGCAAGTCAATAGTCAAGCCCTTCCAGGAATTTTAATTCTGACAAAAATGTACAAAAAGTTCAACCGGGTTGTGTGCAAGGGCTTTTATTCAGATTCCGTTCGGTTGAGTAGGAAAACTCTCAAATCAAGAGAATGCTTGTAAATTTGAGCAATTAAAATACGCCAAATCAGAGCTGCTCTCCAAAGTCAATTATTTTGTTATTCTCCATTTTAATTTCTTTCTCCTTTCTCATGCCTCGTGTTTTTCTTGTCACATTCTGTCACCTCTTGTTGTTGTTTACACCACATTAATGCCATGGGCTGACGCCTAGTTAGCGAACCTCTATTGCATATCGTACCCCTGTCTTTCTCCCTGCATCTGTGGTCATCTCTGCCTTCTGCTACTAAAGGCAAAGGTGCCCACTCCAAAAAATGACCCCCCCCCCCCCCAAAAAAAAGAAAAACTACTGAAAATGTTTTTAAAAATGAAGAACTTCTGAAAACTCTGCAAGGTCCATTTGGGACTGGAATGACCAATGGAGGAAAAAGCAGGTACCTTGTTGAGTATTTTCTGGTACTTCTTTTCATGTCCTTCAGGTTGACTCATTCAGTGATGTTTGAGTTGTTTTTGTTCTTTTCTTTAAATGTGTCAAAATCTTGCGCTCTTTTTTCAATGCCAAACATTTTTCTGCACAATCAGTGCTTGAAAGTACCAAGTACCAGCACTCCTCCTCTTTCGCGTGTTGGAATTCAGGTCGGCCAGGATCTGCAAGTGGCATCATACATTCTGAACTTCTAGGCTACATTGAATGAGAAGTTCCCTTTATAACCCAGGCCCTGACATTTTTTGTGTCACTGTCTGATTTAGTTTGTGTTCGCTCTGTGCTCTTTTTGGAGCTGGAGTTAATGTAACACTGCTGTAGAGTGACCGCCAACAGAGACAGCCGAGTTGGTAATGCTGCTCATGGAGGACCATTATGAATCACCCAGATCGTGCTATGGACAGATAAAACAAAAGAGTAACGACAGCTTGTAAGAACAAAAATGTGTGGAATGTAGAAGTGGACGTATTGCATATCGGTTTGTAACAGCCAGAATCAAGCACTGCTCATAATGCTATTTACATCTGTTGTATGGGTTCATTTGACAGGGACAGTGCTCACTGATCAACAGATAGAAAAAGAAATGAAGCAACAAGATAAATTCATCTTTTTTTCCCCCTGTTATCAACGACTGTGGCTCATTTGTTGCTCCTAAACATTCACTTTCACCAGTGTGTCTCTTTCTAACATTAGATTTTAGTTGTGTGCTACCTCTGCTTGCACCAACCCAATCGCCAGAATAAATGTGGGCAGTATTCCTTCTGCTGTGCTTATGGTCTGATTAGATTTAGGCAGGGTTAGGGTTAGGGTTAGGGTTCGGGTAAGATCATGTTTGGGCTTAAAATTCCCACAAACACGGAGTGGGACTGGAAATATTTCCAAGGTCGCATCAGAAATAGCCAGTGGTGTCATGCTCGCAAATGTCAAAACGCTGTCTTGAACCATGGTCGCTGGCTAGGCAGCCTCCTCGCCTGTAACTCCACCTCCACCCCTTCCACCTCCTGATATGAAAGTCAGGCCGTGCACATGCTTCATGACACATTTTGAAGAAATCGCAATACGGTTTAGATGACATGCACAAACGTGAATGTACTGCCAACATTTCCTCCTGGGGACTGGGCGGCGTGCACGGCTCATCATTTGTTGTAACGCGGCGTCGTCATTTACTGATGCATCTTAGGGAGAAATTAGGTTGCTGAAACAGTGACGCAGACATGTTTGGATTGGAAGGCTCTAATCCAAACATGTCAGCACCATTGTCACGGAGGAGAGAGATGGTGCATGATACCCGTTGAGACAGTCCAGGCCGGGGAAAAACTAGAGCAGCTGGTGTAGTAGGACTGACGGAAGGGGGGAAAAAAAAGTGTGTCCGTGGATGTGTGCGTGTCAGCAAAGAGAGAAGTGAGAAGAGATTTTTGACACTTGTAAGTGAGAGAGGTCTGGGAAGTGTGCGTATGTGTGTGTGTGTGTGTGTGTGTGTGTGTGTGTGTGTGTGTGTCTTCTCCCTTTCGTTTTTGAAACTTCACTTTGCCCAGAGAAGAGTTTGTATGCCTTCCTTTCAGCGACTCCTTCAAAATCACTCAGTTGCACACTTTTCACACCTGGGAGCTACCGAGCATAACCACAGTATTATACTGCTGGCTCTGAATGGTTCCACTCGGAGCAGTTAGGGATTAAGCACTTCCCTGAAGAGCAGCTGTCTGCTAAAATGAAGTAAGAAAGCTCTTTCTCTCCCCTCTTAGTCCCCAGATTCTCTCAGTCACTCAAAGGATTAGAAACAGTGACCATCTTTTCATAAGCCTGTTGACTCCTCAGTTCCTCTCCCTCAATATATGCTCCCACCAACTTGGTGTTTCTAAGAGAGACAATGACGCCTGATCAAATGTATTCCTGGAAGGGCAGCTCAGGCAAAACTTCAGGATTTAAGCAAATATCAACGTGCTGATAGATGGGTGCTGACATTTGGAAGCTGTGGTGGTGTTGGAAGTAACATTACAAGGCCAGTTTTGCGCGCCCACCCCCCATTCCAGAAGGTGAGGGTAACTCACCTGAACGCTGTCTGCCAACCAAACAAGACGAGACCGAGGGCTTTTTACTCCGTTTCCTTTCTCTGGGCTCAAACAAATGGGCACGGACCAACAGAGGCTTCACGGTCTTGGTTTCTGTTAAAACAGAGAAGGATGCCAAGCCAATGACCACAGTTTGAGCGCGAGTTTCAACATTTGCAAGCGTGACACCACTGGATATTTTAGGGAGATCACATGACAATTTCTAGCCGTGTTTATGGCAACAAAAATGTGTCTTTTTTAACGAAACCTTTTGACGTTTCCAGCCATGTTTGTGGTGCCAAAACAGTTATTTTAAGCCAAAGCACAATGTTTTCCTAAACCTAACCAAGTGTTTTTTTCCACCTTGACTTAACCAGACCATAAGCACAGAGTTGTCACAAGAAAAACAATTAATTGCAGATAAAGAAATTAAAACTTGCGACATTCAGAAATGCAGAGTTTGTAGACATGCACGTTGCTAAAATAAAGTCTGCGCTGCTGTTTAAATGTATGAAAAAGTATTTGGTTTTTGAGCAATTTAAAAGAAAATAAAACATGCTATTGGTTGTCAGATCCCAGGCAGAATGGATTTGGCCGTCTCGGGCCAAGCTCTCAGTCCTACACGGTACACTATCACGTCACACTGTATGTGCTTTAGCTTTCTGGGGCACAAGTCTTCAGCTTTTTTATTTTTTTCACCCTTACAAAGCCATCCCACATATTCATTCCAACTGCATTGTGGTCTGGCACTGCTCAACAGGCATTCTAGAGGCCGGTCTTATTTCAAACAGACTGCAGGATGAATGATTGACATGTGCTCTCCTTTGCTGGGACAATAATATAAACCTTTCCAGCACCTGATTGGATGAACAGGCCAAAGCCCGCGATCTTTACATTTGGCCATTAAACTGGAAATGGATGAGGGCTCTTCTGCAGTAATGACAAAATTGTACATCGAAATCAGGATGAATGAAATTGGGAGTGATAGGTCAGGCATTTGTAGAATGATGCTTCATTTTGTATCTGTAATGCTTCACCGCAGCTCTGCTGTGAATAATGACTGCATCCAAACCATTTCCACTAGTTGGTTGATTTGTCGGCTCTGAGTGGATGTTTTTCGGATAAAATCTAGAAAAACAAACACAATGATATAGACTCACTTTTGGAGGGTATATGAAGCGTATTCCTCCTAAAAAGTGCACACATTATCAGATCTTGTTGACAGACGACTTGGACTATAGGGGAGATAAGGCCCGGCCTAACATCTCGAAAACAAGCTCATTAGAGTCAACTCTCTGTAGGAAGTTGACAAATGCAAAACAAAATAACAGTCAGCACGGTAAACAAATTGTTAGTGTGATCTGGCTTTAAGAAGAAGAGGGAAATGGGGATAAATCAGAGGGGGGTAACTATGGGAGCAGAGTGGTAGATGTCTGGAGAAAGAGAGAAAAATCTCGAGCGTAAAAGATTAAAGAATAAGAATGGCCTGAGAAGAAATGGAACGGACGTGAAGCGTCTGTGTTTAAGTGCATGCATGTGCGTGCGTCACATCCCATTCTTAGCAAGCCTTCAATCAAGACGTGATTTACAAGCCTGGGTTTCTGTTACCACATTTTACTGCCTACAGGCCTGTGAGCAGGGGCTTTTATTTGGCAGGGGCTTAAACTCTAAGAGCAACAAGTTGGGTTTTTTTATTTGGCAGCGGTTTTTCAACTGCAATGGTTTTCTTCAGTTTCCCTGACCGCAGAGCGGAGGGAGAGGACGGGGGAGGGGAGGGGTTAGACGAGCAGAAATTACAGCAGCGAGAGGAGGAGGAGGAGGAGGAGGGGGAGAGCAGGAGAATGAGGATGAAGAAGGCAGTGTGATGATGCATCTTCAAAGGACATGAATGTGAGTCAATGCAATGACCTCTAAAATGACTGAAGCAAGTTGCATGTGTGTGTGCGAGAGGGGGAACCGGATCCGAGAGAGCGTGCGTCTGCATTTCCTACACTGATGGCTCTCTGAAAACTCCCTTACATCTGCTTCAGTGCCCGGCAGATGTAGACCAACAGGTCACCAGCCATGTTTTTCATGAAAAGGCAAGTTCCAGTGAAACTGAAGACACTAGTGTTAGTGATTTAGCGTGAAGGTTGAGTGTACAATTAATAGACAGAGTGCCTTCTGTATAGAGCTTTATGTTGTTGTGGTTGGGTGGATCCCCTGGGTGAAGCTGCTGAACTCCAACTCCACCCCTCGCCTTCGATTACCCAGCGCAGGCTCAGGCCTGCTGTAATACAGTGTGTATGGCACAGCTCATCATTTTTGATATGGGCTGGACTTATCGGCAACAAGTCATGACAACTCACAGTAACCTATGATTGGTATCTGCATTAAATCAGTTACCCAGGTATATAGCATCACTGCCAAGTCTTGCATAACAAGTATGTTAGTCCTGTAAGCCAGACCATAGCACTGTGTAGAAGGCACTAGCCTGTTTATGTGTGTGCCTTTAGCTAATAAGTTAGCGTTCGGGTAACTTACAATTTAGGTTGCCAGCTTTGAGTTCGCGATGGGGTTTTTGATCGCATGTGGAAAAATGGTGACTATATAAAAAGATGAATGCCAAAGGCAGGTTTGATACTAGATGCTAGCTTCATTCTCCTGCATGAAAGTCAGACTTGTAAGATGCCCAGCCGCCATCCAAAGGCCTTTGCCGTTTGTCTTGGAACTTACAGACGCACTACAACTCTTCTCTGAGTCTTTGAGATTTGGCGGCCAGCAACGGCACGTGTACCGGGGCTTCATTCAAAGTAACATGTTGCCTCTCCGCCCGTTGAGCATGTGTGTGTGTGCAGAAACACACAGTTCAAAATTCACAGTAGGAAGCTGCACGTTGAGCTAAAGTGAGTGCTAATGAGGCTGCCGCTCGTTTAGCCTGTGAGTTTGGGACCTGAACCAGCAATTTTCTGGTCATAAGCCTGATTCTCTCATGTTTGGCGTGAAGCAAACTTTTGTTTTGTCTTCTGTCGAATAGCTTCCTAGTTTGGACTTTTGAGGAACTATGGGTGTCTTTTTGTTGAAGACGGTGGCGGCAGGTGTCCTCGCTGTCACTGTGTGTGCAATTTCTCATCCCAACCTCCGTTTTCCATACACTTTTCAACCCCCCCCCCCCCCAAAAAAAAAATTATAAAAATTGAAGCACACATGATCTGTGGGATGCTTGTTCTCACATCACTGCTTCGTGAAATTACTGAGTGGATATGTAGTGTACTATTACACCTCTGTGAGGGAGTGAGCAGCAGGAGGAGGTGGAGGAGGGGATGCTGGAAGAACAAGAGCAGAGGGGGGGGGGGGGGAAGGGGAAGGTATATATGTAGAGGATGAATTGACAAACACTGAAAGAGGTGCAGAGAAGAATATAGGCTACAGGAAGATGAAAAAGAGGAGGAGGACGCGGCCCACTGGCAACGGGGCTTGAGGGAGCAAAGATGGGCGAAGGGGCACCTGAAGAAGGGAGTCGGAGCAGAGTTGAAGAAGTGAAGGACAGGAAGGCAGCACAGAGAGTTGGCTTGGAGATCAGTTGGCTCTGTCACTATAAACTGTATTATTAAACGAGTGGCTATACTTCCCTGATGATATTTAAAACCGTTAAAAGACCTCTGCATACCTCCACACCTCCTCAAACCCAGAAAGCAGGATGGTCGGTTACACTGATCCATCTGAAATGTAAATAAAGAAGCTCAACGTGGACCTCAAAGGGGTACACACTCTCCCCTTTTTTTTCCCTTCTCCCTTTCATCTTTGCCTCCCGGTTCCTCTTCTTGCTCAGATTCCCCCTCGACCTCTTCCTTCTCCCTTACAAATACACCATGTACCTGTTTAGCAGACTGGTTTGTACATCCTGTGCAAAACGCCCATGCTCACGTCTGCACCGACTTGAAACTTGAGTCACGTTACGATGGTGCAATCTTGATTATTTGTCCTCCCCTGCTCTACGCTGTCGGGATAACAGATCAAATAGTCCGCCTACATTTGCTCTGGAAACAAAATGTTTTCGTTGGTGTCTAATAAGCTCCCATTTCCCGGGGCTACACATTACAACCCCATCACTTAGTACAAATAAACCAGTAGATATTTCTGCCACGAAGTGCTCATAACTCAGAGTTTTGAGGGAAGGGACAGCTCGAGAGGCGTCGAGGAGGGATGAGCTTGTTCTGACACATTTCCTGCCGTAATCCAACAATGTGAGATACAATATGTCTCAGAATAAAAACCTTCAGGAGGCTTCCAAACCAACACAAACACACATGCATTATGCTTATTCCTAATCTCTCCGTTGAAGTATGATTTGCATTGACCTCGATGTCTGAATGTGCATATCAGCCAGACCTATATTCTTTTGGTAAAAATGTCTACCAACAGGAATCAGTTTACCTCTGCCTTCGAATTCCTGCAAATCACATCTGCTGCAGAGGCAGCAAAACTGTCAGTCTGTCTGAACAAAGTGTGCGCTTCTTCTTCTTCTCCTTTGTCGGATCCTTTTTCAGAGAACACTTTCATCATTTGACAAAAATAAAGCTGATCCTGTCACGATGAAAAATGTATTTGAATATGCTTGAGTTACACATAATTTATCTTCCCCGACACTAAGAAGCCTACAAAATGGCAAATTCCTTGAAAGGCAGGTAAAATATGGTGCACATTTTATTCTCTGTTTCTCACCATTAAATATTCATCTAAATGCTACTTTACCCTGCGCAGTTGACACAACAGTTGTCTCATTTTGTCTTTCACACTGGCAGATCTTTTTTCCGTGTTTGAATTAACTCTTCCGTCCTCTCTCCTGAGTCTCTTCACCTAGAAAAAGGACGGAAGCCTAAAAAAATAGGCCAAGGGCTGACACAAAGTATGTATTTCTTCTCTTCTCTGACTCGCGATTTGGAGTTTATTGATTTTGAAAAGTGTGACTGAGAGGAGAAACGTGGCTTTTTGAAATCCTCCTTAAAGCTTTACCTCCGCTGTGACCCAGAAAGAAGAAAGGCAAATTAAAATTCCCACCTCTATCCAATTAATCAGTGGAGAGGCAGGAAACGCCTGAACCAAAACTTTTGAAGAAGCGCAACGAGAATTAAAACATTGTTTGTCAGAAACACCTCAGACCACATTTTTCTTGACTGTCTTTTACGACCGTATAGTTTGATGTGGATGGTTATGAATGATAAAAGTACACACAAACCTTTTTGATGGCTCGGCTCAGCTTGGCGCTCCTCTTCTCTTGTCTTGTCTTCTGACTCCCGCTGAGCACCAACTGTCTGGGTAGATTGTTATAGCTTATTTGGCTGCCGAGCACAGAGTAAAAGTTTACTCTTACTCCCCATAAAATTTACATCCGCTGGAGAGCGAATATAAGTTTGGAGTTTTAACTCCCAGTCTTGTATTTGTTCCGGGCGATTTTTTTCCGTCGATAACTTTGCAGCGCTGGAAACAGATTCAACAAATTCCCCTGGCTTGATAATGAAAAGGGTTGTCATGTGCCTGTTTTAATTTGCATGGCTGCTTCCTGATGGGCCAGCTTCATAAACGGTTTGTTTTCATGTTTCGGAAAAGATTGTAGTTGCCATTAAAAGGGCGGCCAAAGTTAGAATTTTGTTCCAAATACATACCTAAACCGCTGGTATTTGACGACCTGGAAATGACACTCTGTTAAAATCTATTCTTCTAACTGTCTTTCTCCAGAATGGCCTTCCCTACCTTGAAAAGTGTTATCAAATTAGCACTGCAGTAATGGGTTTTAGGAGCAGAAATATTGGTTGGGGACCCACTTGAGTCTAAAATGGAACCATCGGACTCATTGCCATGAAATTTGGTTTCCTGGTCCCCAGAGGATGAATCCCAAATAGTTTGGTTAACTCACAGACCTTTCTTCTAGCATCACCAAGCAGGCCGGTTTCTTCACATATCCAGTTAGATATCTCAACATCTACAAAACGGAGCGATAGACACATTCATGCTCCCCGGAAGATGCATCCTCATGACCAGTCCACCATGAGATGTCTCGACAAATGTTAGATGGATTACCATGCAATTTGGTGCAAACCACCATGGCATTTCAACTTAATCACCAGGGTACCTGTTAGCAAAGTATGATTCTGCAGCAACTAAAGCTACAAGTTACAACTAAAAATATCTTTATGTTGCAACCATATTTTTGTTTAGGGTTCTATATTCTCTTGGTGACTTTTCTTGCCACAACATTGTGATTATACTCTGGTTGGGTTTATTCTCAAAACTCACCTGATTAAGATAAGTAAAACATTGTGGTTTGGCCTAAAATATCTGTTTTGGTTCCTGCGATCACGGATGGAGATGGTCTGACTTCCTATGAAAAATAGCCATTTTTGAAGCAACAAAAATGGCTGGAAATATCCCGAGGTGTCCTTAAATCAAGGGACACCTCAAGGAGTGTGACTTGTACTGAGGTCGGCTGTCTGGCAGCCTCGTTGCCTTGTAATTCGTCACCGCAATCCCCTCCACCTCCCGATGTGTACAAGAGTCAACCTTTGACTTCTCTGTGGCTTCCAGACACATTAACTATCCTGGCGACTGGGCTGTTGGTTTATCTGCCAATTATGTTTTCTTCTCAGTCGACATTACAGCCTCATGGAGCTGCTAGTGTGACTATATTCTCCACATGTTTAACACAATAGTTACAAAAAACGTATTATCAATAGCTTTTATCATTAAAAGTAAGAAATAAGAAAGATTTTTGGGGGGAAATCAGGAACTGCTCCTGTCTCAGCAGACAGGAGGGACATGTCAGTGTCTGTGCTTGATTGACGACAGCTGGCAGGCTACTGGAGTGCCGGGAAACGAGAGACGAAGTAAACAAACCTGCTCTGTAGCCTACATGTCATGGGCAGACAGTGTGTTTTTATTGATATCAAAGAGAGAGGACCACACCGGCATCCACCCCAACTGAAGTCGCATTTCTCTGGTTTGCACGTTGTTAAATGTGCTGCAGCTCAGAGGCTAATTAGCCATCTAGCCTGCCAACTGGATTTCGCGGTGCCGTTACTTCCTTGTGACAATGTGCCCGGTACCATTCAACGAGCTAAGGAGCAGGGCGAAGCTCTTGTTTTTGTCTGTGAAATAGATAACTAGAGACTTAAGCAGTGTGGGTCGCTGTTCAAGCGTGCTGCTGCCTGGCTAAGTGTGACCATCTGCTAAGGTTATAAATGCTGACTGCTTCATGCGAGATTGGATTGGCTGTTTGGTCCCCGTTGACATCAGAGACAGATACTTAGCGGCATTCTGTTGAATCAACGCTCATCTGCGGTGCCACCGTGAAAATAAAGAATTGCTCAGTTCTCCAAGGAGAACACAGGTCAAGGGATTTGCAGAGCAGACATCTATGCTGTAGCAGACAAAATGATTGCAAGTGTTTATCTGACATATGCCGTATCCTGTGTGGCTCTCTGATGCGGAGCCTCTCATGCATGCAGCAGGCATCGCAAGTTTCCCGGATTGTCTTGAAGGTGTAGTCGGCGGTTCTAATCCAATGCACTTTTCGTCAGGTTCGGCTCGGATCTGCGAGCTGTTCGCGGCTGAACAAAACAAATCCGGTGTTCGTACACAGCTCCGGCTCTGTAAGTAGGAGGGAAACAAGGTGGCTCAGACCAAACTGCACAACACTATTCCAGTCAGTCAGTCAGCGGCAAGGGAATTACTCACACTCCGACCTCTGCCTCTTTCTCCGCTTCATCAGACAGAAGCAGAGCTACTACATGTAGTGATGAGACGCACATAATGATGGAGATACTACTTGCCAACTTGGTATAAAGATATTTTATTTTTCTACAGCAGTCCTCACATTCTTTATCCACTATCTTTCTCCAGAATCACTTACTCTACATTTTAATGAACTGAACGCCAGTGTGTTAGAAGCCCGGAATGAGGACAGCATTGATTATTAATTATTAAAAATGTACATGAATCAATTGAAGGGATGACGTAACACGTGCATCCTTTTGTGACTTAGACAATTTCTCATGGGATGGAGCTCTCACGTTTCATGCTGAAAAAAAAATTGCCTCTCGTCAATGGGTAGAGACCCGGCTTCGCCTCCAGTGAGAGACTGCGAGGCGGAATGAAATATGAGAGACGGAGAGATTTCATGAGAGAGAGGGAGGTACAAAGAAGGTAACCGATAAGACAGATAGATGGACCGGCGGACAGGTGGGCAGTTTCTGTGGCAGAAGAGAGGAAGAGCGAAACAGGGCGACGGAGCGAAGAAGGGCACGTGAGAAGCCGACACACGCGGACGGAGAGAGAACCCCAGCGTGATGGAGGAGCAGATAGTCAGGAAAAAAAAACATGAACTGCCCCTTCTGAAGAGGAGGGAGATCTGGAGGTGGACTGACTATTTGAGCACTGGCTTTCAGTGTTTTGTCATAGGTAAGAGGAAAGAGGAGAAAGAGTATCTATTGCTGCCTCACTGCCTACACTGAGTCTAAAAGTAACAGATCAGTCATAGGTGCTTATGTAATATGGAAAATAAGACGGGGCGAATCAAAGCTGAATCGAAGGACATGAATGTGCGCAACGGGGGAAATTGATCCCAAGTAGCGATTTATTTAAACTTCAACCAACGATTGGACCACAGCGCTTGTAGGATCACATGCAGCATCAGAAGTTGTTTGAGTTGTCCGGGAGATTGAGCCTTTAACAAAAGGTACAAACCACCTCTGTGATATTTGAATTGACCGGACGACAATGGTCAACCCTCGTGAAAGCGTGTTACATCAAAAGCAATCATCACAAAGTAGAGTGGAGCACAGCAGTAGAGTCAAAGTTTAATGCTGTTAACTGTTAATGTTCCCTTGGGGCAATTTGCTTCACAGACATTAGTCAACCACAAACACAAGACGAGACCCACACCGCTTAGCACTGTCACCATAGATCATGGATGTTATAGTTTGTTTAAGAAGCCAATAGCCGATGGAATGAAAGTTCATCTATATCTGTTCGTGCCGCTCTGAGGGAGACTAATCGTCCACCCTGATGGAAGCACTCTGAAGTATGTATAAGGTCCAAAACAATAGTCTTTGCCTTAGAGATTGCCTTTGCTTCATACAGATGCTGAAAGTCATTATGGGTGACAGCTGTAATCCTACAGCGCTGCCTAACAGTTTGTCGACCGATATTGTGAAATTTAGCAGATGTTGGCTTTTACTCACTATATTTTATGACTCTTAGATGGAATAGATGTCTGGAGGACGTCAAATTTTGGCTACTTGACACCAGAACTTCATTCCCAGATCATCAAATACTGACACTTTGGGTTTGTTGGTGTGGCCGAATGACACAGTCAGTGTACAACCAAATGTCCATGTCAGATTTGGTCAGTATTCTTTGTCAACTTGACACTGCCATTGTCCTGACATTGAATTTTCGTCACCCAAGTATGATTTCATTGGTGGCCGTCTGGGTGTAGTTAAATGTGTTATTCAGATGTAAATACACACAAATGTCTAGCAAGATGAACAGGAACCCGATGCATTTTAGAGGCAGAATCTCGACAACTGTGTTCCTCGAGTATCACATCAGTGAATTCAAAAGACTTCTCCTGCTACTCGATTCATAAAAGAAATGAAATAAATAAAGATGCAGATTCTGTTTGAAAACATGTCCTGTTTTTTTAAGCAGTCGTGATTTACTCACATATGGTTTTCCGCAGGGGCACATCATCATGTAGACCAGATTTATGAGATTGGAACAGTTGACCCCTTTGATCTTGATCAGCCTCCCTGGTAAGGGCGAGTGACTGAATGCATTTAGCGGTAGAAACCACATCGAGGACAGTGTGCACATTTGTCCCATCTTGGGTATCTAAGAAGAGGCTGTGGCTGGGAGGAATCTTCTGTAGAGCAAAAACACGGAGGGGATTTTGAATTCACCAGGGAGAGCAGTGGGCTTGATTTAAATGTTCAAAGATGGGTTCTGAGCATTTTTACAAATTTGGCATTCATTTTTAAGACATTTTTAAATTTGTTTCGTTGTGGTGGACCACAAGTATTGTTTTATTGGGGGGGGGGGGGGGGGGGTTTGACTCAGTGTCTCATTAATTACCAGTCTGCAGCACCATAATTTCAAGTCTCAGGCTCTGGATTATGGAGAGGTTTGATACATCAATGTGTGTCCTCACATCCTGTCAACTGGAGATACACAAAGCCCTGAAAATGTTGTTTACAATCAATAGTCCCGATAGTAAAGCCTAAGGCAATAAAATCTCAGTTGGCCATGTGAATTATCCTTTAAAAGTTGAACGTGCTGGATGTTTGGTTTTTTTCAGCATCAGTTCGTCCTGAGAAGACAGAGAGAGGAGGAAAAGGCAAAGAGAAGGGAGGGATCATATTTTGGTATTGATGAGTAGATTTCACCCACTGTGTTGAACTCCCACAAGTGCTCTCAGCAATTCTCTTTAACCTGATATTGCTCATACTCTCTGCCATAAACAAAATCCTTCTCACACGCTTCATGTCTCTTTCATGCCAGGCAACATTTTTCCTCTCTACCTCCGTCTCTCCGTTCAGATCGCCGTCTTCATCTCTTCATCACCCTTCTCAATGTCCTGCCAGTTTCATTATGAAGTTCTGGGACAAGGGGATATCCCTTTTGTCCGTTTTATGTCAAGTGAAAAGAACAAGACAGAAGAAGAAGAAGAAGAAGAAGAAAGACACAAATGCGAACATACAGTACCTCACACATCTTCACACACATCGTGACAGTGACGCTTTGAGCATCATGGTGTATCCGCGTCTACCGAGTGTTGCAAGATGCTGCGCGTTTGTATTCTATTTTCAGAGTTTGTCAATCAAGAATTTCTTTACATATTTTTAAATGATAATGAGAGCATAAATTACAGAGGGAAGACACAAAGGTTGAGGAAATACCGGTGTTGGTGACTGAATCTACCTTTCCTCACTTGTTGCTCAGACAGAACAGTCATAGGACAAAGGAGCCTGCAAGCTCTGGTTTAGTAGTTTGTCGTAGTTTAAAGGATAAGTTCATAATTCAAAGGATGAGCAGGAGGATTAATCACAGCAAACGAAATCTGGTTTAATGTACTGCAAATATGAGCACTTGACTATTGCTGTAATAAAAAAAAAAATGGAACTTGATGGTTGGAAATTCCATACATTTATGTGTAATATAGTTTTTGGATTGAGATGATGAGCGCCAACAGGGGAAGGACCTAAATGCAGACGGTTTGGGCAGCAGGATGATACTAGTGGTTTATGCATGTGTCAGAGGTCACATAAAGGTGCAAGAAGGCAGATAAATGGGTAACAGACAGGTAGAAAAGCAGGCAAGCTTGAACCAACACAGCAACCTGGACAAACTGACAACGAGTGAACAAAAACGAGCTGATGCAGGGCTGATGACAGTAATGGGAACAGGTACGATAGGTGGGGCAGTCAGGTGACGGGGAAAGGCATGTGTGATGCTTTAATCCACACAATCTGCCTTTACTATTAGTAATGAATAAAAAATTTACTGAGAAACTTCAAAGTAAAAGGGTATGCTGATTATCATCTAGCTCATAGTCAAACTTTATAATAATAAACCTTTTAAATTAACATTTCTATGTGACAAGCTCAGACTTTTACTCCTTCTAGTAATTACACCAGTGTATGTGAGTCCACAGAGTTCAGCAGGGCTCAAAGAGCCAGAGGCAACTGTTCCAGTAGGGAGCGGATGGCAGAACTCTACTTTTCAATTAGAAATGTGGCATTTTGAGAAAAAAAAAAAAAAAACACCACCTGATATTTGTTATTCAACCTAATTTTTTCAGCTAAAGGTTATAAAATGTTAATTGCGAAAAAATTACAATTTATATTAACTTCATATTCTAGCAACCATTTGGTAGAGCGGGAGTGTGACTATCTGAACTGGTTGACTTGATTAATAGCTGCATATGTGATGAATATCAGCACACCTTCACTGTTGGCCTGCTGGCACCCAGAAGTGCCAGAGTCCGAGCCTCTTTCCTGTTGTTGCGGGATCATAAAGCACAAAGGCAGATGAGATGATGGATGAGGCTGTAAATTCTGGGTCAATCCAGTGTGCTGAGTTACAAAGACCAGCGCCTCCAATCAATTTGTGTCCAAACACTACATCCATAGTGGTCGAGAGTTGATCACTTTTGTAATTTCTTAAGCTTAAGTTTATGAGTTACTATACACCCTGCTGTGAACTGTTCAGCAACATTTTCTTTGTTTATATTTTCCCTTAACATTTGTCTCCTGAGCATTTTCATCTTTTATTTTTACCTCTGATAGAACACAACTAAGAATCTAGAGCTGAACTACAGCGGTGGTTTGGGCTAAATGCTATTGTCTTGATGACCTAAATTGCTGATGTTTACAAGGTTACAGAGTAAATGCATTATGATGTCTACAATTGAGTTTAAAAAACAAAGCTAGGCGTATGCTACATTTCAAAGGAAAAACAAAACGATCTATTTTATAAAATGGAGTATCGATGAATTCAGGAGTCCCACAGCCTGGAGAAAGAAACTGCCGGGGTCAGCTCTGCGCAGACATCTCACTTCACTGATATTACTGATGCCTGGTCGATGTTTACCAATGACGTCCTGGGCATACAGCCCTGGGGCCTCTGGTGTTGATTGTGTGAGTCCCCAACCCGAACTGTCTGTGGTATGCTTGTGAGGAATTCCTAAGTGTGAGCACTGAGTGGAGGGCAGTGGATAAGGCATCCTCTGTCCATTTATTAAACAGAAAGTTGAATTGCTCTTGTTGAACCCTAATGTTAAAAAGTAGAACAAAAGTGTTGCATACTCTGGCTCCAAATGCATATTTCTCTTTAGCCCTCTGGCCTTCTTCAAGATCAACCATACTGATACATAAGCACCATTATGTTACATTATGTCACTCCCTAGTAACACATGTGATAGTGATCAGACGATCATCTTTCATCACAAGGGTGGGAAAAAAAGTGTTAAATGCATTAATTGAGTAAGATTCTAAGAGAAAACATATATAACATAATAGTATAGTCAATGCGTATTGCATTGTGTGAGTAAAGACAATACATCTGTGCTGTTTTTAATCACACAGCCTAACGCTGCCATCATCACTGAACCACATCTCACTTATCTTTTTCTCAGCAGGGAACATCACAAGAAAACTGATTTCTCGCAATTCAGATATGACTGGATTGTGTTGCACTCTTTGAAATGGAGTTGTGTTTGTCTTCTGAGACAGACTTAACAAAATCAATAGCTTATTTGTGCAATGTTTCAGCCCCTGTCTTGGATGCATTAGTCTATTCATCTGTTCATCTCTTTATTCACCCTTCATCCAATGACTCACAGTTACACACAACGTCAAGTCTCCAGTCATTTTGATAGTATCCATCCATCCATCCATCCATCCATCATCACCAGAACCGCAACTCTTCCACCTTCAGTGAGCTTCACCCCCAGCTGCCTCAGTGGAGTTTCTTAATAGCCAACAGAAGAAGACTGGTCAGCTGCCAAGTGTCAGTCTGAGCGTTAAGTGGTGCTTTGCTGAAACGGAATGTGGGCGTTCAGACGACTTCCTTCAAGTTCATAAAAGCTTAAAAAGAATTTTCTCCCTGGACAGTTTTTCATTTTAAGAGTGATTTCTGTAAATGACAGGAGGTACAGCGGTTTCCACTCTGTAGCCCTTCATTAGAGGTGGCTCCCTCACACCAGCCTATGGTTTGGTTCAAAGGTCAAGCCACCTAAAGCCGGCCCATTTAGCTCCCCATGGTTAGATTTGCCCTTTCACACATGTGCGTCATTACACATAGCTTGGCCCCAAAAACACATGCCTGGCCACATGTTAGCTGGATTAGATTTAGTGCTGTGAAGTGGCCTTTTTTGAGGAAAAAAAGTTCTAAAATGTTGGTTGTGTAGCACTTGGAAACCAGGGCCATATGTTTATGGCTCCACTTTTAGCTTTTAATACTCAGTTGTGTTGCTAGGAGGAGTTGGGCGGAACCTAAATAAAGTCAACAAACAACAACAAAGCTGACGTTTAGACATTTATCTGATTTAGTGTGAGAATGTTAAAAACACAGAAGGGACCATAGAGAGACTTCCAGGAAAAATCAAATCCAGACCTAAACATTGAGTTCATCCATATATTATCAGATCCTTCAGGAAATGTGGGGAGGTATTTGCAAAATTGCAGTAAAGCAGGGCCTGTAATTAGGTGAATATTACATAGTTACATAATGTGAGGAAAATCCTGTGTAATGATGTGCGTTTTCTCTTAAGTCATTGGCAGCTAAAGCCAATCCTAATATCTTAAAGTAGCACTCCAATTTGACAAGTCTGCTCAGCAGTTTAGAAGAATACTGCTACGAATGTGGGGATGTGGTTAATGAATTGCCTCAAGTGAGGTCACTCGAGTCACCGTCAGTTGAAGACTACGCGTCTAAAGATGTCAATGTGTCACTACGTCTGATGCATTTTCAAAACAAAGGCAACAAAACTACTTGGTCAGGTGCATGCGCTGGGTGGGTTCGGTTGAGGAAAAGAACATTGAAGTATTAGACATATCGAACCTGCAAGATATTTCTACACAATAGCACGTCTCTCCGATTGTGTCTTTGAAAATTTACACATAGGGAGCAACAACTGGCCTCCAATCTTGGGCTTATTTGTGATCAGAAAATCAGGTCTAAAATCATGTTGTGTAAACCCTCACTTAGAAAGCTGGCAGACCCTTTTGAGCTCTCTCCTCATCTCTGCAGGGGGCTTGTGTTTCTTGGCCACAATAGTTTAGTTTGGTTTAGTAAGTCCATGATGCGCTGCAGTTAGTGTTTAAAGCAAGATGCCAAATTACAACACCTGTCCATGGGAGGCTTTTTAAAAGTTCAAAGTAAAAATAAAGAAAAGAAAAGCAAAGCAAAACAGAAAGAAGAATAAAAATACAATGCAGTTACAAATATATACTATAAATACAGACACGTGTGCAAACAATGCATTAAGTCAATGAGGACAGTGTTGTTTCCCTTTCAGCCATGATGGCTGCTACTAACACAACACATTCAGAGTTTTGAACTTTTAACACTGGGGTTGCATTATGGGTCGCACCGGGCTTTGACAAGGAAGAAGAATATGTGGAATATCTGAAAATGTATTGAGAGTAGTCAGGCACAAAACCTGATGTGATGACAGAGCATACAAAATATAATTGGTGGTATAACATTGCAGGCAGGGTGTGTTGGTCCACTTTGAACGACTGAGCATGCTGTTCCAATCAGGTCCGAGTCATCCCATTAGTCTGTAATTATTGGTACAAGGTGTTTTCTGAACTGCTGAGTGGAGCATTTTAAGCATACAGGGTCAGCTGCCATGAGCATGCCGAGGTGCATTTTTCTTCAAAGGTTCCAGGCACCACAGGCGCTGGAACCCTGTTGTTCTAGGCAGGATTAGTCTCATTCTGCCCTGCCACTGAAAAATACTTTAATAGGTACCGAGCACTTTTGAATTTTGCCGTACCAATTATCTTTTCGTTTTGTATAAAGTCATATCACAAAATTGTTTTCATTTATACCAAGACAGTTGCTATCTGAGCGTCATTTAGCCACAATCTAAGTTATGAAATCTAACAGATAGTAAATTAATAGTAAATACTGTAATGTTCAAGTGTTAAAGAACATTTCACATGTTCACATGACTTCATCCTGGGTAACTGATTTCCAAATGATGAATGAAGATTTAATATTTGAGTTGCAAAAATAATTTCCCCCTGTGGGCTCAGAGCTTGTGAACATAAAGGAATTGGAAGGGGGCTAAAACTGGGACGTCTGGAACAAGTTTTTGATAAGTTTCTCTCCTCGGGGCAAGCCTTGTGCCATAAAAGGTTAGCACGATCAAAGAAAGGAAAGCTAAATTCAATGACTTAAATTAACGCCAGCGTTAATCATATAAGCCAGCGTGTGAATCAGCTCTGATCACGCCCCAATGCCATATTTATACAAACGATCAAAGGCAAAAGAAAAAAAAACTCAAAGACTCAAGGCAGATATGAGCCGATCATTAGAAAAGGGACCGATCCTGACAAAACTTTTACACCAGGTTGCCTTATAGCTTTAGCTTTTGCTAATTGGAGAAACCCTGCATGGTTTTCCTTGGACTGCACTCCATGGCAGCCTTTAGCGCGTTTGAGAGAAAAACAGCTGAAAGCTATAACCAATGCCTGTGTGTCTCCACTAATAACTGACTGGTGCAGGCCAAGCTTCCATCATATCTTTTTTCATCAAGAGGAGAAGCTGACCAGTGCCGACATTTCTGCTGACGCTGTGTTTGTTGCTATTTTGTGTTGCACTACAGTAATCATTACATCTAAACTGGACAGTTAGAAAGGGCTGTGGCTGCTTTTTTTTGTTTGTGAGCGCAAAAATGTTTTTTTCTTTTAAGAAAAGTCTTGCCGTGTGAAAAAAATTCAAAGATTTCCGGCTATGATACGTCTCAAGAGTGAATAAACCTTACCACGGGCACGGTTTCTAATCAGAAAGGCCCAAACTATCGCCCTGCTGTGAGGGATAAAAGTAGAGTCCAAAGTCAGTGAACTAGCGTGGGCCCAGAGGAACATCTGATGGGTGTTTGGGCTGTTAAAAAAGCTGATAGGAGGTTAATGAAGCACAGTGACATTACTTTATGTAAATTAAAAGGCTGCACTGGATTAGATTCCCAGAATACCTTTTAGATTGCAGAGATTGCAGAGAGACGGGTGGGAAGAAGAAGAGGTTCTGAGCTGGAGGCATTATCTCTGTTTAACCACTTATATCACGTATAATGATGATTTAACCCTATCACGTATAAGATGTAAGAGATATGTCTCTCTGTGTGTGTGTGTCTTCGTGGCAAAATGTGGTCCTAGAGACACCTTTAGCAGGAACTAACAGTCCTCTTGAAGATTCTGCCACCTGTCCACCTCTGTGTCTGTGGACAGATTTTTGCCAGCATGATAATGTCACACACCTCCAACTCACGGTCACACAGCTTCACAGGTTGAGATAAAAATGAAGGCTGTGTTTAAGGGCTGGTGGTCTGAGCGAGTGGGGGGGGGGGGGGGGGGGGGGCTGGAACTTCGGAGGGAGGAAGAGTTAAAAAAGCCCCCAGCTTTACAAACCTCACCCACATTATCTCTAAGCTGCAGATGACTGTAACCCAGTTTAAATCATTTTGGCCCACACTGGTGCAGCCGCTGTTGTTTTCACATTGTTTGTCCGTCTATCCGTCTGCCAGTGGACAGACGTGATAAATGGGCCAGATGTAAGGGTGCGTAACACCGTGATCACCGCCGCCACTAACCCTTCTACACATCATTGGCTTCCAGACTATTTGTGATGTCACACCAATTGCATTGTCAGCATTGGATCTATGATAAACTACATTGTCCCTATTAAATCTAATTCAAATAACGAAGATAAAAAAACTCATGCTCGTAAACCCACAACTTCTGGTCTACATACTTTTCTACACATTGAAGATCACACGTTCAACTGAAGAGGGAGGAAACACACACTTGTTGCTGGTGGGGACGTTAAAACTGATCATGTATGCAGTGGAGATTAATGGGTCACCTTACATTCTCAATTCTCGATCTACCAATCGGACAAAAATCTTGACTACTTTACCTCTGTGAGATACTTTTCACCTCAAAGTTGTTGGCTCCTTCGTTTTTCAACGCACTGAATTTCATACCAAACAAGCTTATATCTCACGCGTTATGTGTTAGTGCCAAGCATACCCGATGTAAAACTGAAATTCCGGAGGGTGATTCTGTGTCAACTAATTTCAGACTTTGCGATGCTAATTGCTGTAGCTCCCTTAGAAAGAAATGCACAGAATGAAATTTAATGATGTCTTTGGCTCCTCATGTTTTTGTATTCCCTGCTTTCTCACCACCTCGCAAGAGTCAACATGTCCCCAAAACAAGATGAAACCTGCGCTGAAAACTAAACACAACATTAGCCAGGGTGCCAAGAGGGAGCGAACGAGGGAGAAGAAGGAAACTCATCCAATTTTCGCTTGCTGGCCGCTGCAGCCAAAACTCTCATTTACTGTATAAACTCCGAGCTGCCAAAAGCTCATGTCCAAATCAAATAGCCTGGCCCAGCAGACACTAAAAACGCTTCCACTGGTGGGCTCACTAGCCAATTCATATTTAGTCTAAAATGAGCACAGATGGGGGAAGGTTTTTTTTTTTTTTTTTTTTCCGTGCCGGTGTGCTCTGACTTATCTCATCATAAACATGCCTTGAATGGAGGAAAGTGGCTTTGCATTTGAAAAGGACACGCGGTGATGAAAATGCTCTCGCGATTGTTCTCATGGAGTCATGAATACAATTTGAGAGGGAGAGGAAGCGCAAGAGACACAGTTGTGTTCATGAAAAGTGTGGGATATAGAGTGGCAAGTGCGGCGTTGTGTGTTAGCTGCGAGCGTGCATCTGGGCTTCCATGTGTGTCTCTGGGAGTCTCTGCGCGCTCTGCTTTCATATCTAGGGGGGGAGAGGGGTTCTGGGGCCACATAATACAATTCATATGCATCTCATCCACCTACATTTCTTGCCGATTGCTGATCAAAATCACAAATGAGAATACTGTAATTGCCACAGAATGTCTTGCCTGGCACCCAGCATCTGTCTGAGAGGTATTATCCTGTCAGGATCGTGTTTCCAAACTATTAGTTCTCTTGTGATGAATGACAGCGAGGCTAATCACACAGCAGAGTTTGACAAATGACCGTGTCTTTTATCTCCTGATTTCAACATTCTCGCTCTTTTGTAGTCTGCAAAATGTGTGACTGGGATTTATATGGATCTACAGAATGTGGGGGGCTATTTTGTGTAATTCTTTTATTCTTCCATTTTTGATGCTGTCCCTATCAATAGCGTTGCAAGTGTAAAATGTTGATTATTTGCAAAAAGGGTTAGATTTTGGCGCACTGGCAATATCCTGGGGCCCTTGTGTTCAAAATGTGCCTTCTCATGCTCCTGTGGAAGAGAAGACATCACAGATTGGCCTCTTGGATGCCCTTCCAGCAGAGAAAAAGTGATAAAGTGCCCTCTAGGGTGCCCTTCCAGTGCAGAAAATGTGATGAAGTGCCCTCTCTTCACTATGAATATGTCGTGACTTTCTGCACGCCAGTGCCCCTTGTTATTTTTACCGCCCCTGCCCCTAAAACATCCTGAGTCCGCCACTGGTTTGACATCTAGGCCCCAACCTCAGCTCTCCCTGCAGAACTGTTAAAATACAGATAGCGAGGAGTGATGAGCAAAACATCCTGAACCTTGCCTCGAGTTGAGAGCTTGAGCTGTCTGTCTAAACTAGACTCTGTTAAAAAAAAAAAACAGATGCGTGACTTCTGCTTGTAACTGAGCATTTATGTGCTGTGTACTGCCGCTTTAACATCTAAGCCCTTCCACCGCTAGATATCGAACCTTCTCTTTTGCCTTCGTTGCCTACTCCGTCCACCAACTAGGTGAAATCCGGTCGGGCTCCGAAGGATGAACCAGAGACGAGGCAGGTAAGTTAAAACTTCAGGCGAAGATCAATACTAGGCAGACTTGAAAGAGAAGCCCGAGTTATCTGGTTTGGGATCAGACAAAGGGCAACAGGTCTGTGGATCAGACAGGCGGAGAAAAAAAAAAAAAAGGCTGGAACATTGAGTCACAAGCACATTAGGTGATCAGAGGGAGAATGGCAATGGGTCGGAGTATGCGGTGCGAGGCTAATGAGGAAGTGGGAGCAGGTGCGAAGGTGGGTGGGGAGAATGGTGGGAGCAGGGAGGTGACTGCAGGGCAGGAGGAAGTCGCAGGAGATTTTGTGTAGCAAAGGCACAGAGCAGATCATAAATGTGGCATAAGGATCAGACCGACATTGAGACAACAGTTGGTTTTGCGCTGTCCATGATTACTTATTCACCGACACAACAGAAGGCAATTAAAAGCATTCGGTGGCATGAAGTGTGTGACCTGCTGTCAGTCATGACAGATACATTAAGCAGTTAAAGCCATTGCTGAGATCTCACATTGACTGATAGACTGTCGTTTCACATTAGCACTGGGTCTCGTTTCCTTTTCAGGCGTCATGAGATCAAAAAGGTGAAATAATCCTTGGCGTCGTCTCGAGCTAGCAAGTACAAAGATTCGTTGACAATGTTTCTGGTCTTCATGGTCTAATCTTAAAATCCTGTAGACCATAGAATCCTTGTCCCACTGAAAAAAGAAAAAGAAATCTTCAAAGACAAAAAACACTTTCCTTTGTGTTGTATTTGATGTTGTGATTTTATATGCTAATAAAAATGGAAAAATTCAGTTTTGGAGGTTGATTCCAAGCTTGCAGGTGGGAAAGATTCATTTTGTGTTGCATCTTTTCTTTATTTTGTCAACAGCATCTGAGACAGAAATATGGGTGCAGTCATTTTCCTGTTTTGAAATCTTTAATATAAATACAACTGCATAAAACTGAGAAATGTGCCGTGCTGTCACAGAGTTGTTTTGTGGAGGAGAAACTGTACACCTAGAAACTGTTGTCATTTGAACAGTCCTTACTCTGAGGACTGGCGTAGTCCTTACAGTGTGTCAATGCAATGCTTAATCTGCAATTCAGAGTTAATGTTCATTTAAAAAAATAAATAAAGATTGTGTTGGGAGTACAATAGGCTGCGGCGGCTGTATTAATACAACACTGTGCATAATAAGGCTGGCACTGCGGCGTGTCCGAAACATATCTGTATGACTTCAAATTACTGAGGTTAATCTAATGCCTGTCAAAAGCAGATTGAGCGGGGAAATCGTGAAAATGGAAAAAACGCAGAGGAGATTCTGCCCTGCCTTTAAGCGGACTGACCTAGAGTGGACGTATCCCATGCCTCCTATCAGACTCGCCTCTCTACTTGTAAGACTGTCTGGCTCACACGGCTTCACCATAATTGATTGCACACTGAATTTCATTTTAATTCAATCTCTATTCAGCCGGGGTACACCCATGAGATAAAATGTCTCTCTTTTTTTTTCAATAGGGATATATGTAGCAGACCAACTCCGCAACCCATTATTGTTTAACAAAAAGTACATGCTGTATGTACAGCATTATTAATGCAAGTGAATGTTTTAAATCCCGGCTGGATGGTGGAACGTAATTTTTTAAGTAATCATCATTAGAACCGGTGTCCAGAAAGAATAAGCTGTCGACCGAACCATTAATTTTCTCTACTCTGTGGCATAAAGTTACCAATGACGAGATTAAACAAAGAAAAAAATGATTTAAGGACTGGAGATGGTATTAGTGGAATAATTACTTTGAATGATAAAGTAATAAAAGGTTACTGCCCTTTTTTTTTTTTTTTTTTTTTAATCAAACCTGTCCTCCGTAGATGCATGACTTAATAAAGCTTACAAGGATTGTAATACACTGACTTGAAATAATATATAAGTCATTCTTAGGACTTGGGACTGGGATTTGACTCCCATCTTTGACCGAGAGTCATGACGGCTTGGCAATGTTTATAACATTCCAAAAGTCATAACATGTATGTATAATACTACGTGAACTGTTTGTCAGCAAACTATATTTTAAAGAGTAACTTGATGTTGATGACGAAGACAACACGAATTTGAAGCATTGATATAGTACAGGCGCCACAAAACTATTTTTTCAACCAAATTCAGCCGATCCGAAAACTGAATCCAGCTTCATGGCTGCACCTCTACTACTGTATCTGCTCGCAAAAAGTGAGGGTTTTGACATTATAACCACCGTGTGGCTGTGATCAAATCAAAAGGTACTCTCAGGTTCAGCAGCACCGAGGCATCAGAGGAATAGCTGATGGCTGAAATTGTAGAAACAGCCCACAAAATTACTGACACTAGCTGCCCTTGGACATCCACGCAACGCATTCATGAGGGAGGGTGGAATAGACACCTCGTTCAGCAAGTATTGATCGTTGCCTTTTCTCGTTTCTATAACGGCATGTTGAAAGAACACAAGCAGCAAAGAGGCATGTCACATGGCTGGAAGTGAATAACAAGGACAGGGAGTGTTTGTGTGACCAACTGACCTGTGCACTGAAAAAAGGAAATGCAAAAAAATAAAAAATAAAATTAATAAATTGTCTTTTGCATGTGATAATTTAACTGAAGTCCCAGCGGTGGTTGGCTCCAAGGTGTGAAGAGTCACAGTCCGTCCCCCACAAGTGACTTCCAGCTGGGGTGTATTTATTATCAGCGGACTCATACAGGGATACGGGGAGCATGAGTTGATCAGACCTTCATGGCAAAAAGCACAGTATAGCATCCATCAGATACCACCAGTGGATTGTTTTTTGGGGGGCCAAATGTTTTGCCATAAATACAAGGATGTTAAATACACATAAAATTCACCTGGCATAAGCTGATAACTGAGTGGGTAGAAACTTCACAATTTCTTCATGCTGCAAGTACATGTGTCTCTATGTTCAGTTTTTAGCTGTCCTTAATGTCTGCTAAGGTTTGAGCACAAACAGCAATTTGGTTAGGTTTAGGACAAGATCACGCTCTAGCTTACCTGCCTCTGTTGCCAAATAACTGGTTTTTGACTTAAGTGATCTTGAACAGTGGCATCTCACTTGGCAGCCGTGTAAGGGGGGAACAGCATTGAGAAGACAAACATGATATTTGCAACGTCATGGTGAACACAATTATCCTGAAAGGTCCTATGAAACCTTTTCTTATTGGTTCGCACTTTAAATGTGCAGAAGGTAAGAACTGGGCATCTGTCAAATTAATTCTTGAAACAAATAGGGGGGAGCATATCACCAAAGCAACCACTTACTGCTGCTAGCTGTAGCTTCCTTTAGCCAGTTAGCCTAGTTAGCCAGGCAGGTAGTGGTTCAAACTGGGAGTTCGGGGAACATGTGTTTACACAGCTAGCACAGGAGCGTAGGCCAGGGCAAGCTAGCATGCTATGTTCAGTAGAAATCTCTGAAACAAAATACATAGACACCATAATGTCAAAACTGCACGTGATTCACGTTCTGTTGACAATTTTGCTGCATTTCTGAAATATTTCTACAAAAATTCATACATAGAGCCTCTTTAACATTGATATTCCCATGCTGAGAATACTTTAATCATTAACTGTCCACCACAGGCCGTGCAAGTGGCACATTGTCCATTCATAAGATTGAGACAAATAAGTAAAGCCGTTTCAAAACATATCGGGACTGTCATGGAAATCTACTGGCTAAAAATCTGGATCACAGACTCATGTGTGTTAACCAGCTGAATACCTGACCGACAAATTAGTTTGCTGAATGCAGTAAAGGTAAGGTTTGTCGCGAAAGGCAAAATGTATATGTAAGAGAGAAGGCGGCACCCTCCTGCGGTTAGAATTACATATAAGAAGTGGCAATAAAATAACAAGATTGAAATGATGTTGTGTAATTTGTGTGTGATCCTCTCTTTGCATTTCTCCCACTTTACTTGCCCGACATTGGTTAATCGATCATGTTTAGGTTTTGTTCATACAATATTATTATCAGTATCTGGCTGGTGGCAAACTCAGGTTTCAGGCTACGGTAAAGTATTTAGGGGAGTGATAGCAACAGCAGTGCAAGAAGGGACTCATAAATCACACTGCAAGCCTAAATGTGTAGCCCATTATAAAACGCAAATGAATATGCATGGGTATCGATTTGGTGTGTGTGTGTGTGTGCGTGCGTGTGTGTCTTCACTGTATCCTTTAACAACCTGTGTTTTTTTTTTCTTTTAATACCCATGAAAGACAAAATAGCCATAAGTGAGCGAACCAAACAACATAATTGCCAAATCTAATAATGGTCTTTTTTTTTTTTTTTCAGCTAAATCCACCTCGAGCTAAAGATAAGAATGAAATGCTTTGGTACAACATGAAACAGGGTCACGATGCTGTTATTTCTAATATTTGGACGGATGTTGGAAAAGAAATGTGCGGATCTGGAGATGGGGAATGAGGAAAGGTCTCACTGGCTGTCTGAAGTAAGTGCAGTAGAGAGGTATTAAGATCCTTATCTTAAGTAGAAACACCACAATGTAAAAATACTCATTGCTACTTAAAGTGTTGCATATTAAACATAATTTAATATCCCTCCTTTAATTGTTGGAGTATTATCAATGACACAATTAATCCTATCAAAACAAGCTCACATCATGTTTGATAGTTTAATCCATAACAGTGCACCATAGAAATATGTTTTGCATTTTTTTTTTAAATTCTGCAAAGTGACAGTAACCATAGTTGTTCAAACATCTAAAGCTCTTCCGATTTACATCACAGCACTAACGAAGTGACGATCTGATAATTTTGGGCTCTTAACTGAATTGAAATGACGAGAAACTGCACTTGTTGATAGTCAAATAAATGCTGTGAATGTGTATTAAACAGTCCCAATACTTGTGTTTGATGCTCAGCACTGAATTCTCCACCCTTATTTTTTAAAATTGGAACCACAACAAGTAAGTTAAGTCAAGACTCGAGTTCAGCTTTAGTTCCACACAAACGTTGCAGTGGTTGTGAAAGGATCTTCCAACTTCTCCCTCAGCCCAACACTTCAGCACCAAAGGATGAATCACGTCTGTTTCACTATTTTGAACCTCGCTCTTGGGTGTGCAAGCGGACATGACTTTAATTGACCATAATGCATGGCGGCAGTTTTTCCTCTGACATTATAATGAGGATGGAAGCTCAGACGTCTCTGCTGAATTTCAGGTCCTGGGTTTGGGTTTAAAAATAAATCAATAGCCTTGAGTATTTTCAATGGCAGGGGAGCGACACCGGCTCTCTGCATCTGTTACATCCTCGGTAAACCCATTTACTCCCTTAAAGCTTGAGTCTGAATGCTTTGGCATCTTTGGGCTTAATAAGGCAGAGAGAAGCAGTATTTTCTGTGAAGGTGATACTAATTTGCATAAACAGTTGCCCATCTGCACATACACACAGACCCAGTGACACACAGCTTCCCTCCCTTTTTCTCCCTGTCACAGCCCGCATCCCGCCACCCTCTGTCTCCCTCCTCTTCTCTCCATCCCACAAACCCAGCAAATGTTTAAATTACACGACCAAGTAAGCAAGATTAATTAAAATGATAATCTACAGGCTGAATATATTTCACAGTCAGCTAGGCGGCTGTTTGAAATTTGCTGTGCACAGTTTTAAAGTCAAAGTGGAGTGTTGACCTATTCATCTGCTTTAGTGAAACAGTCATTAGCCCAATTAAGAAACGGGCAGACAATGAAACACCCGTTATATGCAAGACAGTCGGCGCTATTATATACTTCATTAATGTAATGCATGGTAATGAGAGAAAAAGAAGTCGTGTTTGAATTTCTGTCAGCTCTGGATGTTAAATAATGTACATATCGTTTTACACAAGGTATTTGGAGAGCTAACATCTGTGCAAATAAGGCTGATGGAATGTAAATTACTGCCTTGAAGGCTTGAGGAGAGAATAAACAGTTATCATTTTTTAATCCTGTAGTCTTTTGTGGAACCATTCACTGACTGTATAAAATAAGAACAGAGCTTCCGGCTCTGAAAAGTGAAGCCAGAGCAAAAGTACCTTCAGCCTGCTCTCTGGTGGCCATCGAGGGCGGGCGACTCCACTGGTTTCAAAAGCAAAGACTGATTGTATAAGCTTATGAGAGAATGACTCTACTTCTCATTTGATGTATTACCTCAACAAACAGTTTCCTAATGAGTTCATGGTTTCCATGGCTAGTTTCAAGTCACCTTCAACACAACATGATGTTAATGTATAAATTATGGTCCCATTCCGATTGAAATAGATGATAAAGCAGGGTGATTTACATTTACAACTAAGGGCATTTAGCAGACGCTTTTGTCCAAAGCGACTTACAGTAATTCATACATACATTCATACACTGATGGCGGTGGCTGCCATGCAAGGTGCTGACCAGCACATCAGGAGCAGTTTGGGGTTCAGTTTCTTGCCCAAGGACACTTCGTCATGCAGACCAGGGACCTTCCGATAACAAGGCGCTGGCCCTAGTCCCCAGTCGCCAGTTGCTCCCATGATTTGTCTTTGGAATCTCAGTCAGATCCAGTCAGGACATTCTCCCCAGCCCTCTACTCGCAACCGAAATATGGTAACTTTTGATTTAAGGCTTCAGACATTACTGAATAGATCGACTGTCAGCGACACCCAGAAAGACATATATCACCGTCCACAAAAAAACATGACTGTTGCAGCGTACCAGCGATAGGCGTACCAGACCTTTGTCATAGACTTGCAGATTGGTGATTGACTGGGTTATGGCAAGTTAACTACTTGGTTAGATCCAGTCATTCAAACAACTTTGTTAGGTTTGGGCAAGAAAACTGTATGGTTAGGTAAAAGTTTTGTTGGTTAGTTAATAACTGTTACCCACAGGTTGTTCAGAAAGGTATGCCACAAACCAATGGGTGATGTCACAGTGGGTTTACACTCAGGTTAATTACACCATCGGGAAAATGTCCTTCAGTCATTCCCATCACTATTTTTCCATTGTATTCCATTCTGTTCTATAATCTTGCTTTAATATGTCATTTCCACATTCTCCAGAATCCTGTTATCCCGTGCCATTTCCTTACATCTTTTAGTTTCCTGTACTCCACACAAAAACAGCTGCCGATGCTTCTGGTTTTAGGATGCTGCAACAACGCCTGCTGTTCCTCAGCTGCTCCCTCTCGCTGCACCGAGCTCAATCAAAACGCGCGCTGGATTCTCTCTTTTCCCTGGATGTCAGATAATCCTCTTATGTAGTAACTGTAAACCCAAACTTGAGAACGTCTCTCATCAGCCTCCCATTCACGCTTAGACAACATACACGAGCAGCACACAGTGCACGGTGTTAGATGAGCCTCTCACCCCGACACGGGTTGGAAGAAAAAACGATTTTTAAGAAGGTGGTCCTCAATCAAAGTCAATTAGCAGCTGAGGGAGTATGATATCTGTGTGTGTTTGAACTCGCATGTGTATAAATATCTGTACGCGCTTGCCCGTGCTTGGCGTGCATTCTTGCACGTGGTTGTGGGCGTAAATCTCCGCGCTCGCCTCCTCATCGCCATGCTTCATTTATCTGTCATTAGCAGAATTAATGGCTGTGGGTTTGGGCCGGGGAGGGAATGTGGCGCCTTTCCAGAACTGGGGAGAAAAACTCTGCGAGCAACTCGGGAGCGTCACAGAGTTGGAGGGAGGGTTGCTGTAGTGATGGTAGAGAAGGATAAGGATGTGAATGAGGATTAGGGCGAGAGGCATAGACAGGAAGGCACAATGACGAGGAGGGATGAGCTGCAGTAAGGACGAGAGAGTATATGAAAAAAGATTGTCTTGTAATTGAAAGTAGGGGTTCTCTGTTTAAGTGGATGGAGGGGGGAGACGCAGGTGTCTCATTTTATGTGTGAAAGCAGAAAATAAAGTGTAAAGCGTAATTGGCAACCTTGTCAGATAAGGTCGAGTACTTCCTCACATAGCAACAAAGCTTTCCCCTCTAACCTGCTCTGTGGTTCTTCACTACGCCTGTTGTATGGCTGGTAAAAGTGCTGCCAAAGACAATATCATCATGTCTCTGCTGTAAAATGCCTCAGTTGTAAATGATCTAATGGTGATTCGCCATCGCATTTTTGCCGCCCGGGAACTGATTAGAACATTGTTCCAACACTGGTCAGATGATTATGTTATGTTCGTTTCAGAGGCAGAGTATCCAGCTGTGTGTGTTCAAGTGTACTTGGG
Organism: Sparus aurata; assembly: GCF_900880675.1. NCBI lineage: Eukaryota > Metazoa > Chordata > Actinopteri > Spariformes > Sparidae > Sparus > Sparus aurata. The sequence goes on from NC_044198.1 coordinate 10,151,324, forward strand.
GAAAAAAAACCTGTTGAAAACACAGGAGTCTCAGCAAGTCTCAGTGGCACAGCTGTCACTGTCAGTCATGTTTCTGTGGGGGATTTGTGTTTTTGGTGTTTTGCTTTTGGTGCTTGGTGTGCTTGCAGAGGTGCACTGAGAGGCTGGGCGGGGTTTCCCTACCTGCTGCCAGATGATTTCGTCAGTACTACGTGGTACATGGCTCCTGCGGAGTGCCGATCACTTTCAGAGTTTTCTCTTGTTGCTTTGTGTGCCTGTCTCAGAGATCTGACTTCACTTTGTTTTTTGTCTTCAGTGATCGTTTCCAGCTACCAGTGGCTCTGTTTCCAGTGACCCAGCCCTCAGCACCTCTGCAGCCAACAGCGCCACTGTGAGCTACCTCCTCTCGTCCTCCTCCTCCTCCTCCTCCTCCTCCTCCTCCTCCTCTCTGATGGAGTCTCCAGCCAGAGCCTCTCAGTCCCTCTCACCTGCAGAACCCCAGTGAAGCTTCAATAAATTCCTTTCAACTCAACCCCCCCCCCCCCCCCCCCCCCCCCCCCGCCTTGTTGTCTGCTTCTGGGTCCTACTAAAATGTACGCATGGGAATGTCTGTTGGTCAGTTGGTATACAACTTTGGTCAAGAATGAAACGTCTCTGTTTGCAAGATTGCCATTACATTTTCTACCGACATCCATGGTCCCCAGAGGCTAAGCGCTTTTGACTTTGGTGCTCTGTTTGTTTCATTCCCTAGTGCCACCACGAGGTTCAGATGTTTGGCTGTGATTGAAGTGTCAGAACAACTACTGAATGGGTGGCTGAAACGAAAATTGAACACAGTGGAATTTTGCTCACAGTCATGTTCCACACCTAGATGAATTGTAATCGTCAGGGGTTTTTTGGTTAGTTGTATTTTGTGGCTGTACCCTCTTGTGCCTCGTCAATTTCTACTTCGTGCTCACCTGAGTTCCAAGCGTTCCGTTTCCCTCCTCTGTTCCTTGTGCTCCCCCACATGCTGATTTCCCTCCCACAGCTGTCTCACATCAGCCTTGTCAGCACTGCCCTGCTCCCAGTGTCTCTCCGCCTGCACCCCATCCTCTCGTTAGTGTAGTTTGTATTCAAGCCCGTGTTGTTCCCAAACCCTTTGTTGGTTCGTCTGTTTTCATCCATGCGTCTTCCTCTTCCCGGTCTGTGTGTCCCTGATTTGTTCCTTGTGATTTTCTGGTTTTCCTTACTTTTTTGTACTATTTTGGTATTTTCCTTGGCCCCCCTTTCTGTTACTTGGAATTTGGCTTTTGTGACTTTGGTTATCAGTATTAAACCTCGCTTTTTGGTCCCTTACCTGCCTGCCTCTGTGTGTGTCTTGCATTTGGGCCCATTTTTGCACAAACGTTACAGTAATCCCTTTGGCGATCCCTTGACTTTTCATCGAGTGCCATCAAGTAAGATTGCAATTTCTCCGAGACGTCTCTGAGAATTCTCTCAAAACACTGACTTTCCCAGCTGTTTGGTTGTGTTAAGTGCCCATTCACTAAATGCATACAAACTCTCTAAACTGAGATGGTTAACTTGTTAACCACACATCTGCTTGAACGAAGTGTTAAGTGTTGTCATACCATGTTGCCGTGCTTTGCATTAGCAGGAAGTGCTGCTGTGCCAAAGTAGCCTTGTAGCACTCCTAAGGCTGTAGACTGTTAGTTCCATTAGCATTTCTGTGCTCCTGCGTTTGTCCAAACCTCTACGATACAGCTGTCAGCAAAAAAAAGTCCAACCTTTAAAAAGTATCGTGGTGGTAATGAAGCTCAGTCAGGGAGATTGTTCTTTTTATGCTTAGGTGTTTGGTTTATTTCTCATACCATCCTGTCATTCTCGACTCTCACACATGGTTGCTCATTACCTTCCTGCTGTCATTATCTGGGGCTGTCAGTTGAGATATCAACTGTTCTCACCAGCTGGTCGTATAGCACAGCAACACACCTCCATTGTTAGCCTCTAATTTTGCTGCTGTCTTTTCGAATATGATTCTCTCTCTGCTTCCAGTCCATTCCTGCTGCTGTTATGGATGGCCCCTACACCTCCTCATCATCGCACAGTCTTTGCAGATCCGGTAGATTCAGTTTCATCAGTCTAAGCCGAGTCACCAGCCTCCAACACCACCACCACTGATGTCTGGACTCCATGGGTGGCAGTCGCCTCTTGATCACAAAATCTCCCCGTTGATTCTAAACGGCAAAGACTTTCTGACAAGACTTATTTATCCATCATCTGCTGTAAGAAGCAATGATCTCATCTTTAATTCGTTCACTTGTCTCTCCTGATTGAAATTCAAATGGGCAAATTTCAGCAGGAGCATTGCAAAATATAATTTTGAACGAGTGAACAAAATCTGTAAACAAAAACTGTGCAGGCAGCTCAAAAAATATCTTAATTTTAAAGTTGGGCCTCCAGCATCTAATCGAAGTGCAACGCAGCATTCATATCAGAGCAGTGAGTGCAGAAGATATCCTTGATGTTAAAACTAAATATCCAAGAAAATGCTGAATCTGAATAGGCATAAGGAAGTAAAGAAATTACAGCATTGACAGCATGGACGGAGTGAAGAGTGTGATGGCCGACGTTGAGAGGTTGAAAGAGAAGGCGGCATGGTTTCCCATTTAATTAGAAAACAAAGTGAAGAAGTGAGGACTTTGCAGCAAGGTGAATGCTTATTAACCGTACTGTATGGCATCCCTGTAACGTAATGTGGCCCGCTGTTACATGCTGAGCAGAAAATGAAAATGCTGTGACCTTGTGTAGGTTGGTGCTTAACCATGATACTTAACACGAGAGTAATTTTCTACAGAGATGGTGAGGAAAAGTAAAGTGGATGCAGATGGTGAGGAGTGCAAACAGCTTGGAGTGGAAGGTACGAAGGAGAAATGGGTAGAAGATATTTAAAAGGGATGATTACTATGTGATGTCCACTATAATGGAATATCAATTATTTTTCACTCTTTTTTTTTTAAAGAAGCTGAATAGATTACAGAATATTTTCAAAGATGTAGCTTTAGCTAATTAACTGTATTATTAATGCCCTGTAAAAATTACTGTGCAGTCCAATCGCTTTCAACATCAAATACTTGTGTGAGCTGATGTTGGACGCAATCAACGTACCCAAAGATAAAACCCGGCAGTGTACAATCAAGGCTGAATCTACAGAAAAAAAAGCAGCTTACAGGCACTATTGAAAAATTCAGGAATAAAGACGTAATGCCTTCACACGGATGCCTTGTCATGATTAAAAGCAAAACTTTGAGTGACATTTATTTTGTTCAAAAGCCTGTCAGAAGACAATGAAAGAAGATTAAAGAAGGAAGACGGACTCACGATTTCTTTTTTCTTTTTTTTTTGCCCCTCCTCAGTGATACAACACAGGCTTCAGTCAAGCAAAGATGGCTGTAACAACACTTTCTTTGATGTAGATATACCAAAGAGGGAAAAATCTCATGAGACTTTCCAGCACTGAAAGCATACAGGAGGGCTCAAAATGCAAACTGAGAGACTTCACAGCAACAGAAATGCCAGTGTGCATGTTTAGTGTTTATTTGACTACTATGGTAAAGTTAAAGTAGCACTGAAAATCTGGACTTTCAGGCTAAGGCCTTGACCGCATGTATATGGATATTTATTGTCTTATTTTCTCCAAACAGTGTTTTAGGTCACTTGAACTGAGATTTTTTTAAACACTAAAGTAAAATCTAAAAGTGACTAACTGTAACGGTTTCCATGTGTACACAGCTGGTGTCGGGACCGAACACAAACTCAGAGACCAACCGAGGCCAGCCGGGGAATCCAATACTGAGGTGGTTTGCGGATCTTAGCTAACCCATAGTGTCTGGCTAACCATGCTCTGGAGCAGGGCCATCAAGCCGTAGGCTAAAGTGGAATGTTCCGGTTCGACCTCTTTCTCAGGCCAGGGCTAACAGCTCCCTTAGCCCGGGCTAAGTGCAGTGTGAAAAGCACTTTAGAGGTTTTCTACAATGTTTGATCTTTTTATATAGAGATAATAAGCTCAATACACAGGCTAGGAATGCTCTGCTCTGGTGTTTGATGTACCATTGACACTTTATTCCACAGATGGCCACCATGTCTCAGCATCTCAAACATCCTAGACAAGGTTGTTTGAAATATTTTGAAAACGAAGGTCGTGAGAACAGAACTATATTTTTTGCATTTTAAAAGGGTGGACAAATATCTGTTTTTGAAAACTATCTATGTTGTCAGGGCCTTAATGTGACTGGAATATAAGCACACGCAAAGTGTTGGTCACAGCTCACTAAACACAGACGTACCTACGTGTTAATCATCATAAAGGCTTTGAATGGCCCATTAGTGCCGACAGGAGACCAGCATTTATCCCTGCGTGTGTCAAGGCATACTATGTGTGCAGTAAATGTGTGTCTTTGCCTCGTTTGCGTATGTTTATGCGTGTGAATCTGCTTTCCTGCATGTGTGCATGTTGTGTGTTGTGAGGGGTCAAGTAGGCAGGGCAGCAGAGGCAGGCATAATCGAGGCGTCGGTAATTAAAGCTGTTTTAATTGGTTTAATTGGTGTCATCACCGTAGCGAGGGTCAGACTGCTGACACACACACAGACAGACACAGACACGCACAGACGTTTAGGGCACAGACGCACACCTACGCTCACAATTACTTCAGCTGTGGGACTGCTGACGATGGACGACACAGCCACTGAAGCATGGGCTCTGTTGCTGTATAGGTGGGACTACATCTTGTCACTGGGTTTAATCGTAGACACATAGTTTAAGACACAACGTTATGTGTTTAAACGAAAAAATACATGCTAAGTGCAGAGAAATGTGGCTGTAGGGAGGGGCAGAGAAGAAAATTCCAACGTTGGCTCAGTGTAAAGTGTCAATAGCCACTTGCCAACAGTTCCATGGCATCTATAGGTTAGAAAAAATAGAGCTTTTTTCAGCAGATGCAGATGAATCAAATTTCGTTAACGATGGCTCACTTCCACAAGTTTCCCAGTAAGTCATGACCGTGGGCCAGGAAACTGCAACTAGCTCATCTAGACAGAATGCAGGCATTTCTTTAGCTTCATCATTACCACCTGGGATTTTCCCGTCATGACTTGCAAAAATATCTGCAGTGCAAAAACCCTATAAGACTTTTACCTTTTTCCATAGTTATATTTCCCTTGTGTACTCTTGTCATTGGGTTATATGAGAGCACGCCTTGATCAGACAAAGTTCATTTACACTATCCTGGTTACAAATAGCCTACTTACTTATAACGGAAGGGTTTTTAAAAACATTTGATTATTGGTTAATGTTTTTTTCCTGTCAAAATACATTTATTAGAATGTTAGCTAATCAAAACACGTCATTATTGTCCTACATTCCTCATCTTTCTTAATTAGCCCGGAAATCTCAGCGAGTCACATCTGCAGCTCATTGGGGGCTGTCTCAGTTTTACTTTTTGGCAGCAACGTGATGCAACTTGAGATAACATGAGAGAATATTGATTGATTAATAAGTGTTGGGATAAAACTCGCTCGGCGATGAAGTCATAATTCTATAGAAGTTGAACTGAACGGGTAACCACATTTAAGACTTTATCGCAATAAATCAGCTTTATAGCGTTCAAAAGCTGAAATATATTTTATGCTTTTCTCGGCACACACACCTGCTTTTTATAAAGTTGCTTTTGGCACAGCTAACCATGAAATGATGTCTTTTGTATTTTTAACATGTAATAAGTAACCCCATCCCGTGATTTCTTCCAATTGCAGGCCTATTTTCGAATTGCTGTATTTGTTTTGTTCAAAAAGGTTTATGGAAAACAGTTTTTTGTCCTAACCACCATCTTACTTGAAAGCACCAAGATCACTTTGAATTAAAAGAACAAGAGGCAATCAGTAATCACAACCTCTACAATATGTGAAGACCAGGTGCAAGATTTTAGGTGAGAAAAACAATGTATTTTTCTAAATTGCTGTTTAAAACTGTCAGACTTCCTTTTTTTGCTGCTTTTCTCTGTTGAAATCGCGCACACACGAGCCGCAGAAAAAACATCTATCCGAGTGCATAAAGTGGCATCATGGGGTCAGATATTGTGGGCTAAACGTGCACATTAATCACCTCTGTTGTAAATGTGTATCAAACAGACAAACATCTGTCTGCTGTAGATCTGAAGCACATTAGCGGTCTAATTGCAGGATAATAAATAGATTCTTACGGCTACTTCTGGAAGGAAAGAAGACAGGGAGGGAGCCGGGGTGAGAGAAAAATGTGCTACACGCACATTTTCATAATTCATTGCTCATTGACCCATGCAAGCCAACATTGTTCATCACCCCTTCTGTCTCTTTGTTTAAACAGCAATTTTTAGTTTGGCAATCCCACTGAATTAATGCCTACGGAAATTATGTAAAGAAGGGATTTTCTGTTTTCACTTTCCTAAGTGGATTTTCTCCCGTGTGTTTACCAAATGAAGTCTCGTTGGATACATACATTATACATTCTATGAATCTAAAAGGGAAAAGTGTAAATTGAACCTGTATATTGATGCTTCTTTCCTTTTTCCTTTTTCTTAATTGCATCATGCACGACAACGTCTTCTGTTCTCCGCCGACCGCCCTGCACTCCGCGGCTTCGGCGCTCACTTTCCAAATATGCCGCGCCGTAACTCATCGATTCTCCACGAAGGACGAGGATAGGTCATGTTTCGATAATTACAGGCAGTGGATCGCTAAGCAGTAAATAACATCGGCATCATTAGTGCGCGTTTGAGCGATTAGAAAAGCATCTGTCTTTAATCACAGAGTGCGAACACAGGAGTCTGCCGGCGGTGTCTCATCTCAAGACCCGCATTTGAAATGGAGTCTCTTCCCGTCTTGCATCTGTTTTTTTTCAAATCTGAAGATTCTTTTTTTTAAGTTGTACACTTTATTTATGTATATGGGCTGAGCAAAACATTAGAAACAGCTCTCACTGCAACATAACTACAAGTTCAATTCTAAAACGAACATTTTGAGCGTAAGCAAAGCTGTGATTCACGGCAGAGCCGTTGTATCAGGTTGTACAGGTGCACCCGATAAAGTGGAGACCGAGTGCAACTATTTTAGTCTTACAGGAAGAAAATATGCCTGACACGTTCCGCCACCTCTTCGAACCCTCCGCCCCTCTGTCTCTCTCTCGGTTTCAAACACATACTCAGGTACGCTCACACACTACAGCTACACTTGAAACATCTCTTCAGTTATTTTTAAGGGGAACATCCGTTACATCTGCGCCGGGAGTCAGTGAGTCAGAGAAGTTCTCCCGTGGCACGGTGTTTTCTGTCTGTCAGGAAGTGAAGATCCACCGGCAGAGATGCTGGTACTATCAGCTGAGAGCTCGACGCATGGGAGGCTCAGGCTGAATCCTCACATACTGTAAATGTCTTCTGCTGGCTGAATTATCCACTGGCTGTTAGCGTGACTGGTGAACAGCAGGGGGTCCAGCTCCGGGTTTCTGACAGTTTCGAGGCGAAAGATTTGAGTCGTCAGGGCGATGTGGCTTTAGTCAATAAGAGCTGTGATTCTTGTGTGTTTTTTTTGTTTTTTTCTTTGTTTGTTTTTGTTCACAGCAGACAGGGACGTGACAGTGAACATGAATGTGTAATGACAGATTCGACAACACAGAAAGGACCCAAACACAAGACACACGGGCGGGCAGGCAGGTAGCATTCCAAAAATCAAGCTTTGATGAGCTAATTGTCCAAAATCCAAAAACCAGAAATCCAAAAGTGTAAACAATTAAGGGAAGATGACAAAAACTGGCAATCAAAGGCAGTCAAAGGAAAACACAAAAAGTGAGGACAAAACCATAAAACCACAGGGGAAGCAAAGAAGGAACACGGGGAACACACAAGGACGGGTGAATCATGCGATCAGTGGTGAGGGAAGACAGGCGAGACACTGGGAGCAGGACAATGCCAACATGCTGATGTGAGACAGGTGTGGGGGGAAAAGAAATCAGGCTGGGGAAGAACACAGGTGAGCAGGAAGCTGAAAGTGATAACAAGAAACAAGAGGATATAACTTCAAAATTAAACAGGAAATAACTAACCAGTAACCAAACCCAAGAGGTCTTTAAATGTCTTTATATTCATCGTTTACGGGATTACTGTACACACAAATGCTGGCTTCTTAAAGCCCTTACTCCAACGATGGAAACTGGACGCCCTGCTGCCATGACATCGTCCACATCAGGTCGCTGCTAAAGGCCAACATTAACCTGGTTATGTGCGTACATGTAAACACGCTGAAAGGTGACAGCGGTAACGGGAAGCACTAACCGGCACGGTGTTGGAAGAAAGGCGGGAGAGACAAAGCCGAGCCCGGGGCGGGAGTCTTCACGAGTTAAACCTCCTGAATATCCAGACACACCTCTGACAGATCGCGTAGGTGGGGGGTTGGGCAGATGGCTGGAGGTGAGGTGTGAAGTGGTTGGTTGAGAGTCGAGGTGAGCCAGGACCGGATGCAGCCTGCAGGTTGTCGTTCAGCTGGTGGCCTGTTCAGCTGGTAGTTGGTCGTCTGAGCAAGGGGGGATTTGCGATAGCAGTCGGTGATGTCCTGCAGGCCGACCCATGTGGGGACCGTTTTACAACAAACGCGGTGACCCTCAATATCCCTGTGTTTGCACATCAGGCAATGCAACGCGCTAATTACCTCTCCGCTGTCAAACTGCTTTTCCTACATCACCTTGTGTTACATGCATGAGCTTGACTGTAATACTGAGGTCAGGTGGTTGTGGTCATTAGTGGACAGAGGGTGTTTCGTCAACATGACTCTTGAGCCGTATTTGAAGCAGGTAGCAGAAGTGATTCTATTTAGCTATGACAACCCCATCCAGCTTGTACTTCTGCCTGGAGATCGTTATCCCGCTGCTCTATAGGCTTCCTGCCTGACCCAATGAGCTGGAGTTAAGCTGTAAAGCAGAGATTGTCAGTCTTGTAAATGATCTGGATCCCCGCTGGTGCGCTGCTGTCCCATTAAAAGCTGATATACGACGTCTCTGTCTGTTTTCCAGAAAGCATGTCATCGACATGGCACGTGTGTGCAGGCCGCCTTGTTGAAAGAAAATAAATCCTAAAAGTAAATATATGATGTAGACTTCCTCTTTCAAACAGTATTTTTTTTTTTTGTAGGCTGCATCGTCCAATTACTGGAGCATTTTTAAAAAAAGAGTGTGATGGGCTGTAAATTATGGGATTATCTGTCTCAGCAGAAAATATTCTACTGCAGAGCAAATCTGGTAAACGCTACGAGCACTTAGCTCAAACCCAACGTTTACATTTTCATTTTCTGGCAGGCTCACCTTGACTTGACTCGAGGAACATTGAACCCCTGGCAGCACCCGCCAGACGAATGTGTACTTTCTGTTTCGGGGACTCTTTATATCCAGGTAGTCAGATCAGGGAACACTGGCAGCTGGCTGCTCGTGAGCACACACAGAGACAGGCTTGCCAAAAACCACAAATGCTGCAGCGGAGGGGAGGAAAAGGGATTGCTTTAAGGGGTTTTAATTTCCCAAAGTAAGAATGATGTGCTGAATTATGACATTTGATGGAGAAAAGAGACACAGGAACTGAAAAAAGGGGAAAAGACAGAATTATTATATGAGTAGCGGGCTAATTATCAACCACCGAGACTTTCCAGTGTCATTATGGAATAATGAAAATATCACTCAAAACACTATTACAGAAATATTAAATTTTCATTAGACCCCCCCAGAGCTTCTCCTCTCCACTCCTTTATCACTTTTCATAGCTCAGGACACTTGTTTCATTCTGTTAATATTTAATGAGTGATGGAATTATTAGTCGGACCACTAAGCATTCAGCTTTTGGGAGCCGACTGGATCCAAACGCGATAAAGTACGCATATGTAATGAAAGGCTGAGCTGAGCGAGGGTAAGTGGGAAGGAGAAATAAAAAAAAAAAAAAATAGTCAATTGAATTTTGAAAAGCAGAGAAGAGAATTCAGGAAAGTCAAACATCAGGCATGAAGCCACGCAAGTGAGACACAAAAAAGGCATAACGAAAAAGAAAAAATAGAATGACGGCATCCAGCAGAGACGTGTGGGACTGAAGGAGCCCCGTTGTGAAGCATGTCCCACATGCTAATATTGTGAAAAATAAAGACATTTGATTGTCGGGAATGCAGTTCCCTACTGTTTTCTGTTCTGATTTGTTGCTGTTTTTAAAATCTCAATAGGTTATTTTTTTCTCTCTTGTGACCTAAAACTGCTTTGTGACTTTTTTTCCCCACAAATCTGACCTTGTCACATTGGATCAACCTTTACAATTGTTAATCTAGAAGCATATGCGTGTGCCTCCAGTCTCCCTATAGACCCTTATCACAGCAGACATTTTGACTTGTCAAAGCAGGAAAATCAATTTAAAACGTTAATGATGGCCGCATTATATTAAAGTAGCAATATGTAAGATTTGGCCACAGGTCAAATTCATACTTAAAAGAAATAGGGGCAGCATGTCACCATGGTTACTAATAACTGCTTCTAACTGTAGCTGCCATTAGCCAGTTAGCTCAGTTTGCTATGCAGCTAATGGCACTGAGTGGGAGCTTGTGCCACTGGGGTGTTGGTGTTTACACTGCTTGCACAAAGCCTTGGACTAGGAGGGGCCAGGGCTATCTGGTTAGCATGCTAACTTCGGTAGATATCTCTGTAATACAATAGATAGACATAATGTGAACACTGTTATTTATTTATATTCTTTTGATAATTCTTTTTTTGGGTGTTTTTTATGCATTATCAACTAAGATTCTTCAATATTGCACCTCTAAGGTGAGCTAATTCCTGTGCTTTGGTGTTGTCTTACTGGGTCACATCATACAATGGAGCCATCAATTAATATTATTGGACAAACCTGTGCTTTTTCTGCTTTGAGAAGTCAACATGTCTGCTCTGAAAAGTGTCTATTAAGCCTCTCCATGGTCTGTTTTTAAGTTATGCAAGATATACTGATTTCTTTTCTGTTCCGAAACCAAGTAAAACCCAGACTGCTTTCACTGATACCTATATGACATTGATCCTTTGTAAGACATAAAGACCCATTCCGTAGTTTTATGAATGCGAGGAACTCCTGTTGTTTGAACAGCAACACAGAAACTGAAGACAAGGCACACTTCAAAACAATTTCCCATGGCTGGTGAAAGTTGCCAGTAGCTCTCCACATAACTAGATACGCCTACCAGCCCACTGACAAAGGACTCAGTGATCTGTTTCACTGTAGCAGCACCTTTCTCCTACTCTTTAGCCTCATCATATTCTGTATTGTGATTAAATCTCAGATGCTTAACGAGGTTTCTGGTGCTACCACAGCATCTCACAGGCTTCCCACGCACACTTCCCACCACACAACACACAGCATTGTTATTGCATTGAGAGCTGGAAAAGCTCCACACATGGCTGAGGTCAGCAATCATCAATGTCAACTGTCTGTCAGTGGTGCCTTGTGCCTTTATAGAGCAGTGGATAGCATATGACAATGAAAGCTGGAAAGAGAAGTAGTTAGTAACAGCAGGGAATTATTTATGATGAACAAAAATATTCACTCCTGGAACTGAAACATAAGGGATCAGAAGTATTGATATTTTAAGACTGCATACCACTACTTGCAACATGTTGTCACTACCCACTGATCAATTACAGCAACTTGGTCAGTGAACCTAAGCTTCAAACTATAACGCTTAATTTACCTCTCTAGCATCAATTTTGCAAGTGCAGGGATCTGTGGTCAACAAAAAAAGCAAAAGTTACTCGCAAACATTTAACATATTTTGACCTTTGAGCTGTTAACACTGTGAAGTAGTCGCTGTTTGGTTGGGTTTATGCCCTGACACTACTTGGTTAGGTACAGCAAAGAGATGATGGTTTGGGTTAAAATATGTAGGTATACTGCAAGTTCAGTAACTTAGAGTGTTTTCACATTAGTTGCGATTGTTTCGTACCGTGCCAAAGTATGATGGCAAATTGTACCCAAGTACACATGAACTGTACGTGAGACCACCTTTTCAAGCAGACCCGGGCATGGTTTGGTGCTCACACTAATCAAACTAACTCAACTTTGGGGTCAATTGCACTTGGGTCTAGGCCCGGGTTCCTAATGTGAAGACACCTATATGCAACTTACCTTATGTAAGTTAGAAACAAGTAATCTTTGACTTTTAGCTACACACAAGCCTCAGATTTGTGTCTCCGAGGTAAGAGCCTTGTGTTTGACTCATGTAACCCTGACCAGCTCCTGATGTGGACTCTTGGCGCTCTTTAAACTACTCTGCTAGGGGCACCTCCAGAAATTATGCTAAAGGGGTGCCTACAGCACAGGCATTTTGTAAAAACATGCAATACATGCATCTGACTACAGGCCAGTTGGTGCACCACCTGTCTTGAAAGCTGGTACTGGATATAACATATTATTAAAACATCTGCCTATATGGTGGATTATTGTAAAACAGAGTAGCTGGCAGAATTACCATGGCTGGAGACACTCCATACTGTGCTACTGAGGGAACCTTAATTAGCCTTGCAGGTCGCACCTGCCCTGTTTGACAGTGCCAATAAATTCTATTTAAACAAGGAGCTGGTGCAGTGGATGTGAGATGCTCTGAGGCTTGTCTTTTCATGCATTAATGTCTGTTAGTAGTTGGTGTTTCAAGTTTTTCAAATGCTCACATTCAGCAATTCTGCTGTCCCCTTGGTTGTCTAAACAAAGTTATGGTTTTCAGCTTTTGACGGTCAGACAATAAAGTTCTTTTGATGTTCCATGGCTTAACATGTGCAAGTTTCTTTGTGCCCCTGACAGTAATATCAGCAGAACTGTTCTACTTTTTCAATTAGCAAAGCACATTAGGATGAAACATTTTTATTAATTCTAGTAATAATAATATATCTCACCATTACCAAACAAATTTCTCAATTATTGCATCAAGGTTCCACCAGCCATTTAAAAAAAACAAACTTAGAGAGATGATTAAGACTTGCCAAGGTACTATGAAAATGCTAATGTAGTTCATTAAAATTATTAAAATGTCATGAAGAGGCTTGTATTCCTCTCTTCCATGAACATCGTACTCTTGGCGCTGACTCTGAACACTGCAAGTGAATCTAAATCATTAATGTAGAATATGAAAATTATGCACAGCAGACCGGGTTGAACAAGGGAAAATGACAAAGGTATGGAGCTGATGAGAACTTCTGGGTGTTTTGTGAATTGGTGAAACGCAAAAATTACAGGAGTTTCTCCAAAACCTTAATCTGTGATTTCCATTTTATATGTTCGACTTATTGTGTAGACTGTCCCCTCGAGGACCTAATATACAGTAATCCTTATCCATTAGATACTGAGTCAAGATTCAAGATTCAAGATGAACTTTATTGTCCCACAATGTGGGAAATTTGTTCTGGGCCATTTGCCCATGCTGCAGCCACAAGTAACACAGAACATACAGTTACACACAATCACATACAATAGATATGCACATCAATATCATACAAAGTGCCAGAGTGCAAAAAAAACATGGTGCATTGAAAAGATAAATAAATAACACCAAGTAAAAAAGTGCTTGTAGTAGGAAAATTACTAACCTATACAGAACATGCAAACGCAAGTCACCTGACCTTATTCAACAGCTTGATTGAAACGGGAACAAATGAGTTTTTGAATCTGTTCAGTCTGCAGTGAGGAACTCTAAACCTTCTACCAGATGGTAGCAGTTCATACTCGCCATGCAGGATGTGTGATGGGTCGCAGACAATCTTATTTGCTTGTTGCAAAGTGGCCTGTTCATAAATACTCTGACTGGAGAAGTGCTCTTTAACACCAATAATTTTTCCAGCAGCATGAATTAGCCGAGACAGTTTGTTCTTCAGATGGACAGAGAGGTTACCAAACCACGCTGTGATACAATACCTAATCAGACTTTCTAGGACTGCCTTATAGAAAATCAACATAAATCTTTGATCAACACCATGGATTCTCAGACGGCGTAAAAAATGCAACCGTTGCTGTAGTCTGCGACAGAGGCTATCAACGTGTGTGCTCCAGGTGAGTGCGTTGTCAATGAAGACACCCAGATATTTGTATGACTGCACCTGGGCAATGGCTTCGTTGTGGATGACCACAGGCCTGTGGTCACCCGCTCAGCACAGTTTAAATTCTCTCCTGTGTGTTGAACTTCTGTTCTAGTTTTCCTTTAATTGACGGGTGAGATGGGAGAAGCCTTTTTTAAAGTAATCACACCCTCTTTCACAAAATTAAACAGTAAGGTATAGGTATTGGAATACTAGAGAAGGAGAAAGATTGGATGAATGTGTGTGTGTGTGTGTGTGTGTGTGTGTGTGGGTGGGTGTGCCTGACACAGGTGATGAGAGTAAAAGAGGTCGTTCCTCCTGCTCCTGGCAGCTTTCCAGACCCATCTCAATGATTAAACCTCTCTAGGTGTGGGCATATGTGCATGCCTCACTATGTTTGAGTCTCTTTACATTCAGCACTAATTAAGAGCTGAGAGGAAGGAGAATCAGACCACTCTTTCTTTTTCTCTTACGCACACACACACACACCCACACACACACACACACACACACACACACACACACACACACACACACGCATATAGTATTTGTACACTCTCACAGAGTGCCTGGTGAATGGAAGATAATTGGTCTAGGCATTCAGAAGACATCACATCTTGATAGATACTTTAGCCTGTGTAGTGTGAGAACATTAACAGTCCACCACCATCTTTTAACAGACTGGCAGCTCGACTTTCCTCAGACTGGCTCAGGATTTAATACTCACTTCGAGTGGCTTTTCACGTAGAGACAGCCTCAATGTTATTTCATGATGATGATGATTTAATGCTGCTACAATCAATTTTATAGTAATAATGTAATAAACTACTATGGCCGAAATGAGTTTCCTCCGCAGGGTGGCGGGGCGCTCCCTTAGAGATAGGGTGAGGAGCTCTGTCACCCGGGAGGAGCTCGGAGTAGAGCCGCTGCTCCTCCACATCGAGAGGAGCCAGCTGAGGTGGCTCGGGCATTTGTTTCGGATGCCCCCTGGACGCCTTCCTCGGGAGGTGTTCCTGGCATGCCCCACCGGAAGGACACCCAGAGGAAGACCCAGGACACGCTAGAGTGACTATGTCACTCAGCTGGCCTGGGAACACCTTGGGATCCTCCCGGAGGAGCTAGAGGAAGTGTCAGGGGAGAGGGAAGTCTGGATGTCAGAACATAGAACATTGGAAAAATAAGACCAAAGGAAAATGCAAGACTGGGAACCCTGCTATATAGGTATTTGAAAACAAACAACCTTTGAAACACAGGACCCTTGAAACACAAGATCCTCGGAACAAAGGAACCTTTGTCATGTTCCCATTGTATATCATGAATATAAACTGTACAGATACATACCCTGAACTGTCCTCGTGCCACTCTAAGAAAAAAATGAAAGTTGTAAAAGACACATGTAAATTACAAATATTACTTACTAGACAACACAGAAAACAAACAAAATAGCCAGATTTCATAGCTTGTCTTGATGCTAACAATCATCCCCAAAAAAAAAATCTATAAAAAAAATCTATCAAAACACCTTCGATCTATTTTTTCTCGGAGTTACACCGCTGTGAGTGACATTATATGTGTTGACTTAGTGCAACTGTTAATTTCCTCAAGGAAGACCTTCAACCCTTACGCTTATTTGCTTTTTTTCATCGAGTGAGTTAACAAGATCAGTATCAGGTCAGGACATGTTTAGCCTAGCTTCACATCGAAGGGTCGAGACAGAGACAATAACTAGCCTGGCTTAATACAAAGTAAAAAAAAAACCGTAATGTTCCACGTTTGACTGGATGAACTGATTGAACACAAACATTGACTTTCACATGCAGTGTGTGTATATATAATGTTGAAACTATAAGAGATTTCTTAAACACTTCTCCCTATTGAATGATTAAACACAACAAGATTTTTAACTTCTCACTTTACACATGACTTGATGAAATGTGGTGTTCCACTTGACATTTATTAACATTCATGCCCTCTCAGATTTAACATTTCTAACCACTGTTCTGTTCAATTAAAATGAACTCTTTTAAACAGTGCCTTCAAGCCTTTCTCACCCCAGCCTGGGCAAACACACAGCATTGCTGGTAGGCCACGGAAATTAACTTATACTGGCCATCAGGCTAATTGGCTGGTTGATGTGACAGCTTACGAAGCAATGGTGTAAGTCTGAAAGAAGACTTAATTCTCCGCATCACTTTCTCTCTCTCTCTCTCACACACACACTTCTACTCACACAATCACACAAACGCACACCTACCTCATCCCTCTGACAGCTAAATTGGGATTAACGAGCTTTTAGGGAAAAGCTGCAACAGCAGCTCCTTTTCTCTTTGTTTTTCTTCCATTGACACCCCCATGCCTGCCTGGCAGGCTGACTGTGTGACTGGATTGTGCTTGATCTTGCATCAAATAGAAAGGTTTCCTTTTTTAAACTTGGTATACACCTGCTCAGTATACACAGCTTGCGGGACGCTTTCCTGGCGCCACACTGGTCGACACACTAAGATTTTTAGATCATGTTGGATTTAGAGTTAAGCAGATGACTAGATGGTC
This sequence comes from Sparus aurata, assembly GCF_900880675.1. Classification (NCBI taxonomy): domain Eukaryota; kingdom Metazoa; phylum Chordata; class Actinopteri; order Spariformes; family Sparidae; genus Sparus; species Sparus aurata. The sequence goes on from NC_044198.1 coordinate 10,167,996, forward strand.
TGAAAAATATACAGTGGTATGCACAGTTCTAAGAATAAACCACAGTGTTTTGGTGAAAGGAAACAAACAAAAATACACACATAAATAGGAAAGGAATAAAGGAATAAAAGTTAACGGGCTCTTATATTAATGTGACAGTACATGGCAGATGGTGGGGCTTTGAGCTGGCGAAGTGAGACTAAGTTGTACTCAGCATGATTTGCTGGTGCCAGTTTCACACCACGCCATATTTTATGGTGAACCGAAGCTGCACAGCATGTGCAAATATTGTGGGAAATATTGGTCTTTAGTTATTTCACACTTAATCCTCACAGATACATTTTTTATTGAGAAAAGCAACTGATATAGACTGTCCTTTTGTGTGCCTGTACACTGATGTATAAAAGCCTTCAGTTGGAGGACAAAGATAGGAAGGCTTGTCTGCAATTTCGCCGGCATTGCTGGAATTTTAGGCTTCCTCTTGCAAACCAAGTCCAAAGCACAGGTATTGTACGTTTGGTACCATTTCAGTGGACAAACTGATTCATGTGCACACGATCAGATCTGATTTGAATGCTTTCCAAGTCTTTTTGTGCAGAATGAGTTTGCCAGTTTGAATTGGATGAAATTCTTTCTGTTGAGCGATGCCTAATGAGTGATGTCCACATGTCCCATTGCATTCCCCTTTGTCAGATAATGCTTGTCTGGGCTGGTGCTAATTAGCTATCAAGTGCTCATTTAATAGCTGTCTGATGATTTTTATGGTTCAACGACTGTGTCATACGCTGTGAACATGGAGTCATTATGTGCTTCTCGTCTATTCCTGCAGTGGTGCCCCAGCATTTGAAACAGAGCCGTACGTCAGCAGCGGCAAGGACAGAGAAGGAAGCAAAATGCAAGATGTAATGTCAGTGAGCTAAAACCACATGGTGATCCGATGGAAAATTAGAGCAGTTTATTTTCTGACAGGTGGAGTCCCCTGACATGGATTTTTGTTGAATCTGGCTTACTGTCTGCCTCAATAATCTCTTAAATACCTATTGTCATTGCCTCTTACTCAACACCGCTTAGTGAAGGAATAGAATTGGGGGCCATGTGCTGTATGGCATTTCTACCTTCATAGCTGGCACATGATTCTCCTCATGGACCACAGGGCTGAACATGCTTTGGCACTTTGGCACTGGATGCAGGCCCCTCCATCTGCAAATATGAGGGGTATGCCTCGGTCAGAATAACCTGCAAGCTCAAGTGCACCCCAGGGAGGGCCTGAGCTTATTCAGGTGCTCTACACAATCTCACCAGGACACATGTACCATCAACCCCCTGCACCTGCTTTATGTCTGCAAGGGGTTGGGTCTGCCAAGGATGGCCAGAGAAGCTTCTCCTACCTGGTTGTGGGCCATGGCATGTCCCCTGTAGAGGTGGTTTGTGTGGTCCAAAACTCTGGGAGCAAAAAAGTCACGAGCATTGCGTGAAGGTTCAATTTGTAAGACAACTGATGTTAAAAAAGATGCTAAAGGACAGTCAATTTTTTACTAATATGAATAAAGGTCCAATTTGTAAGAAAGTTGATTTTTGAGTCTTATTCCTAATTCATCACATACTGACGCTTTGGGATCTTGGGATCGGCTGCCATCCAAGTATTGTTATTTGACGAGTTGGGAATTCTTACAAATTGGACCTTTGTCAAACAAAGCACAGGGTGCACACTCATTCTAACAACACAAAAAATGAAAGTGTCGTCGAAGCTCAAAATGAACCGATGCGGCATATGATGTGTCATCACCAGCGCTTCCTTGGGGCAGCGTTTGATCTACGTACACAAACAGATGTTTAGCAGAGAGGCACTTACCACTGAACAATGACAGTGACAAAAGTAAAACCCGTTTGATGCAGGAATCCAAGCCAGTGGAGTGCTGAAGAAGTTCAAACAGACTTCTTCACTCACCACTTGACCTAATTAATCTTCCATCTGATCTGTCAGAGACTCAGAAGTTAGGAATTCAATCTTTATGTTCACAAGGCCGTTGAACAACATCCCAGTGCCTACTTTGACCTTGTTGTTCAATGTTTGTGCCAACCTGGCTTGAGTGAGTAAGAATACTTCCACTTTTTACAAACTGATGCTCACATACATGATGCCAGATGCATTCAGAATGTGCAACCACTTAGTGTGGGTGGACAGGCCTTGTGGGTTGTCAGTGTTAATGGCAGTAAATTTAAAAAGGTCCAAGCGCAGATTGTAGTGCCAATCAAGAGTCAATCATTTGAGATTGGAACCACTCCACATATTGAGCTGAAACAGTAAATCAGACGTCTTCTTACCACGACATTCTGTTTTTTTTGTGTGTTTTTTTTCACCTGGGAGCAGAGCTCATCATTAAAAAAGAGCTAAAAGTAACTTGTTAGTGTTCCTCTCATTAAATGTTGAACCTGAATCTAAAGATAGACCAAAGCACTCTGGAAAAAAACAAGAAGTTTACAGCTAATTGCAGCTTATACAATGTTGTCGTTGTTGAAAACAAAAAGAAAAAACGCTTAATTGCAGGTTAACATCACGGTAAGTTAAGCACAGTGAGTGTGAATTCAAACTGTAAATTAAGGAAAAAGTGCTACCGATCGACTTCAAGGACAGAAAGAAGAAATTATATTTTCGGGCAAGGTGATTAATTAGTGTTAAATGAAGGTTAAGCCTGGTTTGTGTACAGAGTGTGCAGCATGTGCTTTTAGAGTTTTCTTTCAGTGATTGCCAGATAGATAAATCACAATTTATCCCATCTGTTGGCCAGGCTCAGAAAGGGAGGGGGGGAGGGGAGGCGACGGGAGAGTTGAGAGAAACTGGAAGCAAATGAAAAGATGAAGAGGAGAGATGGAAGCGAGCGATAAAAGAGGGAGAGCAAATAGAGACATGCAGGCATCGGGAAAAAAAATCAGTCCCCTGACTAATGATAGGTTTTCAGTCGAACCAAAAAACACAACTTATTTAAAACTTTACACAAGGTGCTGTTTTAATTTTCAAAACCCGCTCCCCCGCTCCCCCTCACCCCCTTCCTTTTAGATATATATTTTCTAACTTAAAACCCGGCTCATCTCGGAAAAAAGGGACAAGTAAACATTCAAAAGGTCAGAATTCATTAGCCGGGAAAATAGCTTGCGAAAAACAAAATTGCCTCTTTTCCTGCTCTCCCCTCACATATCCATTCCTCCTCTCTTTCTTCAAAGCTCAGACGAAATAATGAGCTGATAACAGAGTGTCGGCTTGACACCTGCTGAAGCGCCGAAGAAAAAAAACAGTCTCTTTCTCTGGTTCTTTTAAAGGTTGTAGAGGAAAATGCTCTCAAAGTTTAAGGTATTTCTCTAGACATCAGTACTCAACAGCAGTTGGTGCTCGTAATGGATGTGAAGTCTTTATTCAGTTGTTCGGCGTTTTAAATTGATTCAGTCTTCGCTTTGCTCTTGTTTTTATATCCAAGTGTGCATTGTGAATGTACAGCGTGCACGGCAAAACACACACACACACACACACACACACCATCTGATCTTGTGTGGTCCATGGTTTTGAACCTAGCAATCAGTGACAGTCGACTTCAATATGTAGGCTACAAAGTAAGGGAACCACAGACTGGACTCACACACACATACACACACACGTACACATGTGACCGCCAAGGACCACCACACAGTCGTTATGGAGTAGCATCTGTTTGTAAATAAGCCACCTCCTCTCCACAACTCTCCCACTGTGTGTTTCATGATATTCGCTTTATGTTTCTGCCATAAAACCCCACTAAACATAGAAATATGCGCCACCGTGAATACCTCTGTTTTGCTGGGCCTTGAACAGAAAGCAAAGTTTCATTTAATTACTACATCTTCATTTCAGTTACATAAAGATCTTTATTGGAAATAGGCCCATTTTTATACTCTGTAATCAGGAAGCTCCAGCAGTCCAATCTTTGAAAATGGCTATTTTGTGAGCTGCAAAGGTAAATCGATTTTCACTGAAGTGGGGCGCCCAATTTTTATGAAAATCTATTATTACGTAAGCAATCACAATTATTTTAGAATTGAGTTTGAAGCCGTACGGCGCACAGTGGTGTTTTAGCTTCGTCGAAAAAACACTTTTAGTTATGGCACATTAAACATCCACTGCATAATTACCCGCACAGAAATTGAAAAGTGTGGATGCAGTTGATGACAGATAACCATAGCAACCACATTAACCCAAAATCAAGGCAGGGCAGAGCCGTCAAGTATTACTGATTGTAGCTACACCGGTCCAATTAAATATTGGCCAGGTTCATACAGATGTCGTTTGAAGATTTATCTGCTCTCTCTCCCTGTTTCAGCAGACAATGTGAAAAATACAACAAAACATAAAACGTTTCACAAATCACATACAGCTCCCACTCACTGCCAAACTCTCTCAAACCAGTGTCCATAAATCAGTTCGGAACATATTAGCATAACTGAAATGTGCTGAAGTAAAAATGAAATAACTTAAAATGCACTATTAAAGTAAAACTCTTGCTAAAAAGAAACCTAGGCTTTATTTGTGAATGTATATGAGTCAAACCTTCGTGTAAAAGCATAATTACGATGAAAGAGGCACTTTTAAGATTTACTGTAGTTTTGTTTTTGGGCAAGCTAATTTTCAATGAAGCACTCATACGCTAGCATCAAAATCGCTATTTTTAAAACAGTAAGAAGACACAACACAAAACTTTGCCTGTGGTATCACCAGGGTCTCTATACATGAACACGAGCATTGAGAACATTGTTTGTGTACACAGAGTTTACTAAAAAGAAGGTTTTTGAACAACTCACATTAGCAGCTGTATCTCCGGCGTGCTGCCGTCATGGCAGATAGAAAGTGTCGATCCCCAAGTGTGACCTAACAGGAAGGAGAGAAATGGTGGACCGCTCCTCAAGCCTTCCTGTTAGGTGAGCTATATATTTTAAACATATTTTTGTTCAAGTACCCTTTAGATTTCTTATGAACCTTTTAATGACTTTATAAACTTACACAATAAACACATACATGAAACTGTGTCTGAGACAGTTACACTGATGTACAGTAATTGTCCTGAATTGTCCTGGATTGTCCTGATAGTAAAATGTAGGGATCATGTAGAAAAGCCACAGCAAGAATTGGCAGGAGTTTGACATTGAAGCTGCATGGAGCTTTATGAATGTGCTTCTGGTGACCTGAACCAGGTCAAAACGCGGCACGACTCCATTGGACACCCAAAGCAAAACTAAAGTGCTTACATTGATGTTTAAAATAAGGAAGCTTTTTTTGTTTTTTTTTGGTAATTGCTTTTATCAACGCCAATGCATAAAAGAGGTCCAGTCTGATGCAGCTTTTTGACATTCCATCCAACTAATGTTAGGGGGGCCTTTCGCCTATTTACCAGGCCATCCTCACCAGAAGAAACAACCATATCAGTAGCAGTCAAACTGACTGTGACAACAGTTTATTATGACCCATATTCAAGTGAGATAGCGCACTTCTAGCGGCCACAGGGATAATTAGGGCAGTGAAAGAGGAAGTCCGGTAAATGGCTTTCAACTTAATGACATTGTTAAGTTATGTCACGTTTACTGAAGTAACATCTGTAACTAGGTGTTTGTAGCTGATATTATGTAACATTGTCTTTTAAGACAAACCATAATGGTATCCCAAACCAAACCAAGGTGGGAGTCACTGGCTATTGATTGTTCATTCATTTAGGTACGAGGATGTGATGATATTTATACCACCCATTTCAAGATCCATTCTAGTATTAGCTCTTTCTGGCTATTTAGCAGTTATGCTCACCGATGCTGTTTGGACCAGGGCAGGTAGTTTTTAGTCAATGTATCAGTGGGTTTCACAATATGAGATCCCTTCATGGTTCACTGGTCATGTCAGACAATTGATTGGGCAGGACATTTTCCTGATTGTGGAAATAAACTGCATTATGTCAGTTTTCATTCCTTGACAGTACACTTTAGTAAAGTTCCCTTCAGTTTCACAGTATAACAGTATTAGCCAAGCTTATATCTAGACAGGGTAAAAAAAATAAAAATAAAAGGCTGCAGACAACCCTGTTTACATGATTTTCGTTTTAAAGCAATAGTCTGACATTTAAAGAAATGTGCAAACTCTCTTTCTCTTGCAGATAGTTAAATAACATATCACTTTGTTAAATGTGAAGCTACAATCAGCAGTAAGCTAGTTAAGCTTAGCATCGCGACTGTTGTGAAGGGTAAAACAGTAGGAATGAACAAGCACTACATTATCCACACTATATCCATTCAGACCACTAACCTATCTGTATTTGTATCTGTACTTTGGGCTGTTGGACTATTTCTTGGCAACGAACAATGATCACTGGAGTCTTGTTGTTACTGTTCCAGGAAACCAACGGAGACACCAAAATGTCAATTTATCGCATTACCCATAGCTCTCTATATGGTGCAGCTGTCTCTTTTGCAGCAGTATTTCTTTTTATTCTCTTATTCTTATTTAAGACTGTGCTCTGATAACCTTGTTATAGAATGAAATGTTCTGTATTTTTGTGTAGTAAAGTTGTTAAGGCAATTCCTATGCTTCTTGCTCTCTATTCTATATTACTAAACTTAACTGGACTCTAATATTGTCAAAGTAAATTTAATTTGTATTATGCAAGGGTATTTGGGTTTTTTTTTTTTACAGCTACAGTGTACATTTCCATGCTCTGTAATTCCTCAGCAACAGTATGTCCTTACTGTTGAGAGAGTATTGAGTGAATCCTCTGTGATTACCCATATCACTGTGAAGGTAATCCCTCTTTTTGGCAGCTGTCTCTATCATGCTGCTGGCCATATGTCCAAGCGATGGCTACGTCCAAACCCTTCTGTCTAGGTGATAGACTCGGCCCAATTAACACTAACGAGATTCAGACCGGGGAAACTACAGCATATAGCTATATATCATTACGTCTTCGTTATTCCGCTTGGAAGTTTCCTCTGAAGCCTCCAAACTTGTTCTTAATATTTCTTCTGTGTCGCCTTCTTCTTTCCTAATTTGTCATTCTCACATAGTGACTTCTTTTAGTTACCCTCTTGCTTATCTCATTCCTTCATTTTGTCCTTCTTACATCCCCGTCCAACTCTTTCCCATCCCAATTAAGCTTTCCTCAACCCCTTTTACCTTCATTTCCTTGATGTCACTTTTCCCTCTCAACAGCTCACACCTCCATAAATACTGACCTTTTCCAATTACTCTATGTGAACTGGAGACAAAAGACATAAATGTGAAATGCACACATACACACACAAAAAAAATTGAGTGACTGACACCAGCTAATGTTGTGTAGCACCCTTTTGTGTGAGTGAATTTTTGTCTGCGCCAGCCACCATGCCAAAGTCCTGGTAGATGCAATTACAATGGGTGAATAAATTTGAATACATTTAGCTCCTATTCACCTGCATTCATTTGTTAATTGATTGATGCCCTTTGGGTTGATTACAGTCTTTAGTTCTACATTTAATCTGCCCTTTACATTCTGACAGTGACATTAGGCTATGTTGTTCGTTTGCTTTTACTTTCATCCATCCAATCACAGGAGAACACCCCCCCCACACACGTATTAATCATCAAAGAAACCATGTCATTTACTAAGCACCATTATAAACCACCATGACGTCTTCAGTTGAAGCAACAGCCAAAATCATGTTCGACAGCTATGTGTTATAGTGGCATTAAGCCAGAGAGTCGCTGCCAAACATCCATGGTTAATCTTATAGGATCACAGTAGTTAAATGAAAAGCAGACGGACACAAGAGACAGACAATTGAAGATGACAATTGTTTTAAAAGTTATAATGGCAAATGGAAATATTATTTGGATTATACACAAAATGTAGTGACAATATAAAAAAAGGTACAGCAACACAATTTCAAGTAAGAGCTTTACCGTTTACTTAAACAAGAAAACATGGTGTCTATAAGTAGATGTATTTTGTCAAGTTTCATTTAATGATGACAAATCTACAGTTTGTTATCTGCTATCTTCTATCAAATAATATCAAAATCAGATGTGAAAAGCAGGAGCTGTGGTATGCTCAATCTCAGCTGTTGACTGACGATGTATTGTCTGGTGGTCAGTGGCCAATGTTTTGGGGCTTACCGAGTGGATATCTGGATAACTGGTTCAAACACCAGCTTCAAAATCATTTAAATGTTAGAGTGACTTGTAATAAGGTGATTGGTATCCGTCTCAGTGACTCTACCCCCCCGATGGCTTGTCTCTGCAATATATAACGTTGGTGAACATGCAAGATCTGAGTGCTACATGTTAGCTCTGCTAGATTACTGTTCAGAGCACCGCTGTGGAGCATTTTATGTTTAAACCACTATCACAAGAGCTTTGAACCATCTCGAGGAGGAGGTTTTCAGGTCCCAGGCTGGAATGGGCGCCAGGAGTGGAGCCTGGTGGGAGGGTGACGGAATTGGGCCCTGCAGCTTATATGACGAGACTGAAGAAGATGTTTACGGAGGAAGCTAAGGAGAGAATAAGAGACAGTGAACGAGCAAGACGCAGGAGATGAGGGTTGTGTTGTTGTTATTGTTGTTGTGTTGTGTTGGGTTCTGAGATTGCAGTTGTGCCTCTGGACTGTTCACTTGCATTTTACCAAATCAAATGTGATTAGTCAACACTACTACAAATTAAAACCATCACGCCTGCGGTATCAAAATCGTGTCCCTCGCCCACAGATTCTTCATTCACATGCAGATATATTTTTTTGGAATATGAATATGTGATGCTAAACATAAGCTGCCAATGAACTTGTGTGACCTGGTAATGAAATATAAATGAGCACTGCAAAAATGTGTTTGTATGTTGCCGTTGAGGAAATGTAACCACCGTGAAATGCCTGTTGTACAGCTATGTCGCCAGCTACCAAGTGGCTTAGTGAGGAGCTATTTTCACTTGGTTTCGAAATTGTACATCACTTAGCAGAGCCTGTCTTTTAAGCTGTAGCCCTAAGCAGTGCTCTCATCATTCACTGAGACTAATGAGCTGTCTTTGCTGATGTAATTTACCTCGTTTTGTGCCAGCTCATATGAAAAATTTAACCGTTGCCATGAAAAATAGCTATGTTTTAGCCCTTAATTATGTGCATATCTTTGCCTGTCAGACACTGTTGATAGCGTCAGACTCTGTTTAAACCTCCGATTTACTTTAGGTTCATTTGTGACATGTGAGCATTGAGGAGATATACAGATATATGTGGAGATTACCCAGCGGCTGAGCGATATGAATATGTACTCAGGAGGGAATATTTGGTGGCACATTAAGCACATTTATCTGCAGCGGCATAACCGTCTGAGTCAAACAGGCTTCAGGGATGCTTCAAAAAAGGGGTGACATATCTCTTGTTAAATCGCAATATTTAAGAAGGAAAAATGAACAAAAAATCCTTTTCTTCATTTGATAGATAATCGATCTTACTTCTTTGCTTCTGTGCTCCCATTTGCTCTCAGTCAAACACATTTGTTTCAATTATATTCTTTTCAGTACGTCTTCAATGCACACACACACACACACACACACACACTTATGCTTCGATACTTGTGAACATCCTCACTGATTTAGAATTATGCCTTTACGACTAAATACCTAAAGCCAACCATCTCAATTCTATCCTTCTAGCTTCTAGTTGAATGTTGTGTATTATGTAGTAATATTAGATCTTTGAAACACTCCGTTTAAAAGCAGTGTGTTGGTGAGGCATTGGTAATACTTAATGACAACTCTAAGTAATAGAATAGAACAAAAAGGGTTTTCTGTAAAAGGTCAACCCCCCCAACCCCCCCCCCCTTCTCTTTCGCTTATGACCAACCAACCAATTGTCTTTGTTTTTAAATATTCAGTGGTCAATGTGTTTTTACGACTGATTTTCAATGTCATTAATGTACTTTTGTTTAATTTTTTTCCAGTGGTCCCTGTGATCCATGTGATGACCTTGTTGCTGCCATGGCTGGACTGTCTGCAAGTGGATAACAGGGTCTACCACTGTGTGCAGCCACCAACAAAGATGGCCAGACAATCACAAAGGTCCCTCGGTCCAGGCTCGCTAGGACCAACAGTAGATTGTCCACTGATGTCCAGGTGGAGCAAAATAAAACAAACAGAGAGGTTATGTCTCATCAGACAACACCTGGTAGATGTCTCATCACTTTTATTAACTGACAATTGATGATCAGCTTTAAAGATTCAAGAGGTGTAATCATTTGAACTTTTAGGCAACCAAAGAGGGACTTGGAAAGAATCAGCCAATACAGCCTGAGCCCCCACAAGACATAGAGAATACTGGATGGGAAAGGACATGGCTGAAAAACATCCTGTGGGTGTCTCATCGCTTTACTGACAATTAATAATCATGCTTTAATATTCAAGAGGTTTAAATATTTGTTCTTTTAGAATAACAGAAGGGACTTTGGAGGGATCAAGCAAGGACGAGCCTGAGCCCAAAGTCACACAAGAGACAGAAAAGACAGAGGGGAAAAAGCCTAGACGGGATGGGGTATTACACAGGTAAGATTTCCAACAGCAACACACATACTTTAATCACAAATGGATTCATTTTGAATTACCCCTCTCTGTATGAAATGGTAGCTCCCAACAGAAGCAAGAATAAATGCTGCCCCTTCCCGGCAACAAGTCGTCGTCTGCTCCGGAGCTGCATGAACCTGCAGAGGGAAATCATCCGAGCCGTGGGCCACATCCTCTGCCCAAGACTGTCGAGGTTGCAGGCGCACAGCCCAATTGTCCAAAAACAATATATATTACTGATAGAGGCGGGAAAAAAAATCGATATTGCAATATATTGTTGTGCTCTCTGTCACAATAAATAATCGATACACTGACGGCAAATATCAATATTTTATTACAACACACATTATGGATTTACCCTGTTGTCATCGTCAGTACTTAATCTCTCCTGTCCTGTTTGTGGGGGCGCTAATCCCGTAAATGAGGGTAAAGTAGGCGTAAGCAGCGGCTGTGAAGAAGACGAGTTAACAACAGAAGAAGAACAGATGCAAGAATGGCGGAAAATACAAACAACGAAAAACAAATCAAAGACCCACCCGCAAGTTTCCGCAACAATAGCTAAACAAGATAAGAGTAACATAAAAATGAAATGATATATTGGGCACATTTCAGTATGCAACCAATTATGTGCAGAGTTATGTTCACCCATCCAGTACCTGGGAAGTAGGAACATTAAAGTGCTTTGGGTCAACCTGGACACATCAAGGCATATTAAATTTATAGGAAAGAAAATAAAATAAATGGAATAAATGCATAAGACGTTTTCCTTTTTATGTGTATTTTTTCTTTTTCAGTCACATATCGTGATATATCGTTGATGAAATTTCTTGCAATATAACGAATATTGCAGATATTGTGTATCGTGATATTATCATTATCGTGGGCCAAATATCGTCACAGTATCGAATCGTGAGTTACCCGTATCGTCCCACCCCTAATTACTGATACTCTGTGTGAGGCTCTCATACAATGAATAAGTCTTTACTGTCAACATGGGTCAATAACACTTTAAGCGACCAACTGTTCCTATATCTGGTAGTGTGGTCCATTAACAATTGAGGGTCTAGAAGAGCTGCATGATTAAATTATATCGTCCCCATTCTAGTTAGCTGGGCACTAAACAGGTAGTTAGCTGGCCTGGTCGGCAAAAGTCCCCAGTCTGCGTGCTCTATGGGCTGCACAATATGGTGGCTATGCGGAAGAGCCCTGGCTCGAAGTCGAGCCTCTTTGGCTTCATGCTCCACTGAGCAGCTTTTATAGGAATGAACAGGGCTCTGCCTGCAAGGCTGTGTCCATTAAGTTTAGGTTCATGGTAACAAACAATCTGGTGCCTCATGTTAGTTTAACGGTGCAGGTATGAGGAATTATATGGGAGTTGAATCAAATGTTATCAGTCTGATCCAAGAACATCAGGCAAGTTGGGAGATCTATGTGGTGCCAAAAAAACCTCTCTGTTCAATTTGTGCTTTTAATACTGTAGAAGCCTTTTTAACTAAACAATAAGGGCTTTACCATATGCAAAGGTAATATATTTAGATACATGGAATTCCCATATACCAAAAACACTACACGTCTTTATATGTATAAACTGTAGATACTGTAGAACTAATGTTCTAATTCAAACAAAACACAATACATCATCACAATGTTAAAAATGCCTTTCTAAAGAAATCATGACTCTGAAATGCTAGAAATCATAACGCCTACCAAAACAATACTTAAGCAACACTTGTTGTTGATTAGCAACAGATACACATCCGGCTCGTGAGCAGAAACATTTCCACCAGTAAAAAGGTTACTGACCCAATTAATATGTGTTTGGATTCATAATTTCGCTGGTAATGCAAATACCTGAACCTGATGAGTAAGATTGAGAGAGGGACGCATTAAAAATGACCTTCACATTTTCTGGTTGTCAGTTTGACGGCGTCAACCAGCAGCAAAGGGCAATTTAATCAACAAAAGTTCAACTTCAAATCTCGCAACAGTCTGCATGAAGTGCCATCTGTGTTGACAAATGGAATAATCTGTCACTGCGTCAATAAAGGTATACAGGTCTGAAAGCAATGCAACGGAACATAATGTCACAGAATATGCAGTAACCATAAAACATGCACAGTAACAGAAGCAAGCCCTGAAGTTGCACTCTTTCTACAGACAAAGCTGTTTTTTGGCTGCAGCGCCAATTATATTTTCCATGGCACAAAAGACCATTTACAAGGTTATAAAGTCACTGTGTAACACATGATGATGAAGAGTTCATTAAAAGGCGGTGAGTCTCAAAAGTACACAGCCTCGATGCAAAATGAGGACGGCAGCTTGAAGATTTAGTTCCCCACACATACTTTTGTGGACAAACTGTATATTTACCTCCATGACATTCAGAAAAAAAAAATGTTTTCATTATCTGGAGAAAATTTCAACATGACCCTCTTGAGGTTTGAGTTTTAGTTGACTGCACTGCCACAAGCCCAAAAGTGTCCATTAAGGTGTCTTCTAAAACATTTTATTCTTTTAAAGTTAGTGTTGAATTTCAAAACAACCAGATATGGTATAGGTCTCAGAACCTCAACTATCTGTTACTATTACTAAAGGTAGACTCAACTTTTACTTCAGATCAGTTAATTTCATAAATGAGGAAAAAAAAAACACCAAATCCAGTGCAAAATTAACAGCTTTCTGTTGTACCATAATTCAAAACATTGGTATGTTGATGAAGGCTCTCAGTGCTGTATCGTAGGCAACTGGTGAAACTGAAAACACGTTCAGTTGCCTACGATACAGCACTTAGAAAAACATTGTAATGTTGCAGGCTGTCATAACAAATGCCATGTTTTTCTTGCAGAAAACGCATTAAGTAATTGGCTTTCAGGAGAAAAATGTGTGTTGCGTGTTGGTGGTGTGTTGGATATAGAACGCATATTGTAATGACAGAATGTCAATCTTTATTAAAATAAAGAGCAAACATAAGAACACCTATCAAAAGGGCACTATGTAGTTTTGGAAAAGAAATTCAAACTCATAACTTATATTTATATATAATATTAATGAGGTAATAATACAAACTCAGAAATAATTATTCTTTCAATAAGGTCCCAAGAACACTGTTTTAAAACTGGAAAGGAGGCAGGGTCTGCCAATTATAACAGTACAGTATAAAAGTACAGCAATTTGAACTTGAACTTGATTAAAATGTCTTCCCTGAAACTACATTGTGCACCTTTAAGGATCTGGATTACACTAATTGAAAAGTAATTAATCAATATTTTTCCTATCAATTTAAATTGAAGTTAAATTCCTTACTCTGTATGCCATATCAGTATTAAGTAAATAACGATATTGTTTTATCTATTGTAAAAAAAACAATAATAACAAAACGAGGAGGAAAAAAAGAATAGTTTCACATACATGTGGGTGTTTGGTCAGCTGGTCCCAAACATGACCAAAACTAACAGATTTTACATTTAACTCTCTCTAAAATACGACCATCTGCTCACTAAAGTACCCAAAAATAAGTGACGCTGGACAAATTCCTCCCTAATCCCCTGACAGATAGCAGGCCGACAGTCTCTCTGGGCATCCTATCAGACTCATTATCAGATTAGCAGCATCCAAAAATGATAAATCATGCTGTTTTGTATCATAACAACACGACAGTTGACTGTTCTCAAAATGTGCTGTTTTAAAGAGCTTGGGCAAGTGTTAGAAGGGATATAACTAAGAAACAGTTTATACTCATAAGTCCACCTACTGCAGCTATAACTAATGCAGTCTATTACAGAGTGTAATCCCGGCAATGAATCCTACCTACACAAAGGTTCTTATGTTCAGTACACAATAGGAAGGCCATGGTGATTTTTTTTTCATTGTCGGCTTGAAAACCCTCAAACACCCCTAAAGCTGAAGTCAGCAGTTTAACCTCAGTTACCGTTTCATTTCAGGAGTCCAAAAGCCAAAACAATGACAAATGTGTTGCAGCTACAACTTGCGTCCTCTCCTTTAATATAAGCTCATCCATCATAGATTTGAGTTTAGGCTGTACCAAAAACTCTTGACCAAAAAAAAGCCGTCACACAAAAAGTAAAAAAAATGAAGGAAAATCCACTGCTTCCTTTTTACCACCAGCTGTAACAGAGGAAAGGTTGTCAAGCAGGCGTCAGCGAGTGAGTTTCTTGAAAAGCGAGAGATCAGCTGTCAGATTTTGTATCAACATTTGAAGGCTGATGTAGACAGAAAAGTAATCCCAGCCCTGTACCATGTTTCATTCTAGTAAAAAAAAAAAAAGAAAAACAAACAAACAAAAAAAACAGGCAGTGCAGGAAAAGAAGATGTAAGAAGACAACAACAGCGGATCAGCAGCCCTGCGATCTGGCAAACATAACAGCTACACAGAAAACGACGGGTCAAAAAAACCCTCTCAGAAAGCTGATTTTGTGCTTTTCTCTGGGCTTATTTTGCCTCTGATGTAATTTGATATGATATAACACGGATGCTGGCAGCTCTCCAAATCTACAGCGTGCAGGTTTTAACGGTTATGATGAGGTTTTAAGAGATCCCACTTGCATGAGGCAAGGACTCACAGTTGTTCACATCCTGTGTGTGGCCAGGTTCAGGCAACAAACGGATTTAAGTGACAGATAGATTGATTAATAAAACAGTTTATGCATCTTACTGTGGACTTTTTCTGTCTTGAACATAATTTGTCGTCTTTTTTATCAGAAAACATAGTCCAGCATTATTTGCTTTACAAAACAAATGGACTTTGAAATCTGATGGGTGGATGGATGGCCTGTAAAAGCTTGAATTGACTGCTGGTCAGTGACTTCACTGATGTATTTGTTCATTAGAAAAACAATATGATGATACATTATATTAAGATATGTTAAAAATTTACATTGCAACTTTATGTTTTCTATTTTACTGAATATTGTGACACCACTGTACTTATGGTCTGGTTGGATGTAGGAAAAAAAAAAAAAAAAACACTTGTTAGGGATAGGAAAAGATCATGTTTTGGCTTTTGGTGAAGTTTTTGTTTCCTGGTTTTGTTTCAAGGTTCATCACTTCCCTCTTTTTTTCCCTCCCTTGTTAGTCCTGAAAAGTTTCAGTCGTCCCTGATTAGCCTCCTGTGTATTTAAGTCCTTGTCCCTCGCTCTCTCTTTGTCAGCTCTTCTGTTTTCTTCCTTGTGTCTCTGTGTTGCTACTGTTATTGTGTTCTGGATGCCTGCCTCTGCCCCCTCAAGCTTCGGGTTTGAACTTCTTTTGGGTTTTTGTTTTATTTTTGTGTGTTTCTCCTGTTGCTAGATTTTGGACAACAGCTTCCTGTTTTCAGCCTGCCTGCCTGTGTATGTGTGTGTTTGGGGTCCTCGCTGTTTTTTGCATGCTGTAACACATGCGTTCGACTGAAAATTTGTCCCACGGTCTCCCTCAGAATATCCAGTGGAGTCTTGTCGCCTGGTTGCCTCATTTTCTCATGTCTTACGTCCCTTTTCTTCGCGCTTTTATATGTTGTCTTTGATATTATTGTGCCATCAACCTGCCAGACACTGCAGATTATTAGCTTGTGTGACTTAATCTGGGACATTTACATGATGGACCCAAGTGCTCCGGTTAGGTGCACTGTCCCTTAATCTTAAATAAAGTAATATGCCAAGTTACACTATGTTACTTATAAATAAATATATAAATAATAAATAATAAAAATGTACAAGACATTCGGTTTAAAGGGACACATTTTGAATTGCAATATGCTGCTATATGCTGCACAGTCCATTACTTTGTGTAAAAAAAACATGACCCTGTAAAATTTCCTCCTTGATACTACTCCTTGATTGATATTAATTGCACAATATTGTGGCTTCAATATCATGAATGACCACATAAAAAAAACGGTTCGGAAAACTGTTCCAGAAGTAACATTATTTAGGTGCAAGCACAAATGCTGCAGTGGTGCTTAGGCAGTTGCTGAAAAAAGGCCACGGATGACCCCGAGTGAAGTGAGTTACAGATGGTGACATGTTATCTTTTAAGTCTGTTGGACTAGTTTAACATGCACAGCCATATTCACAATCTCAGCACAGTCAGCCACACGGCTATTCAACATCCCCATTGTGACACATCCATGAATATTTACAGCTCGCACAACAAGTTCAGCAGAAAAAGGGGGAGATTTTATTCAGTGGTTGGACCTGGGCGGCTTTGTAAAGTGCGATGTGCTCAAATAGTGAACAGCAAACCCTGGCTGTGCCTAATGACTGAAGACACGGCATAAGACACAAAGTGGCTGCCTGCCCACTCAGAAGCTGATAATCAAATGCATTTTCATTAGAAATAATTCATGGTTTTATCTTCTTTCCACATGTTCCTCCCCTCTTTTCAAATCCCAGTAGCACTTTTCCCCCCTGAAGTTCAGCGTGTTATGCAGACATTTGCTGAAAGGCAGTACAGGAATTCACCAGAATGACAACGCAAGGTTTGAATTATTTGAACGTCTGTCCAGTTTCGGGACTTTATAATTAGGTGGCTCGATTTTTCTTTAAATAAATGCAGACTCTGTTAGAGAACTGCACGCTGGAATGACACTTACCGCAGCATTGATCTTGTGCAAATTAACCACATGTCACGTCCTCTTTGTCCTCCTTATCGTAACTGTCATGACTGAATGTACGCCCCTCGAGTGTGTATTCTTGGCACTTATATGGCATCACAGTGTGCATCATCCCAACTCTGGCATCTTCAAGTCTCACTTTTCCACCGCTCCATTCACACCCTTCCCTCTCCTGTCCTTCTCCGCTTTCATATGACATAGTTTTGCTTTTAACTCTAGACAAGGATTATGTAGTAAACAAATAAGATGGACACTTATGTTCTTCCTTGTTCCTCTTTACACAACCGTCTGTTCCTGTCCAAAATGTGGCTGGCTTGATTAACAATATGTATTGCTCCTTTTGCATATTGAGTGCAAGCAGCCAATCGGAGATGAGCTTTGTGTGGGTGGTTGGCTCCACAACCGTGTCTCAGAAAGCTTAAGCCAGGGATGTCTTCACCTGCCAAAGAGCTTCTCCTGTTGTGGTCCACCTGTTTCCATTCTTCTTGGGTGAGCTTTTGTCTCCCTGGCGTTTCTTCTTCAGAATCAAATAGATGCACTGACTGGATGCTTTCAGCCAAAATCAGCTTCTGGTGCTAAACTATGAATCATTCTGCTTGTTTTTCATTGATCAGAAAATACGGGCAGCCTGAGTGACACAGGTGGACCAAATGGTGGGTTATTAATGGCACCATTCCACATGTCAGGTGGCTAGAAAGCTGCTGTATAGAGTGGGTGGCTCTGGTGTTAAGATTATTTGTAGAATGGGAGGTTCCACTGCAGTCTCTTTTGGGATACATATTTGTAAGGGGTGTCACAATTGTGATTCTACATTGAAAAATTGAAAGAATTGTCATAATAATGAATTTTTTTCCAGAGGGGGAAAAACAAACAAACATAAAAACTTTGTGGTAGCCTGCAGTCATCCCTTCCAGGTGGTTATACTATGTGCATGAAGATAAATGACTGACTGGTGCCAGAAGTAACTTGGACAAAATTGGAAGCGTTGGTATTTTAAGGGTGCACAAAAAATACTACCAAGGTAAAACCAATGATCTGTTGATCTTTGCATTTCTAGCAATGACATAGCCGTCAGTACTGATAAATCTTTTACAATCAATTCGAAAGTCAAACTGAATCAAGAATTCTGTGAATCTTAACACCCCAAGTATATATTGGAACAAAATGAGGACATTCATTCATTTTGCTAAATAAATGATTAGATAAATTAAGCACTTAAGCACTATGTCATTATAGGTTTAATAATCCAGCAATATTTCTATAGAAATTGATCATATCTCAGCCTTTTCTGCACGTTCCTATAATGAAATTTCTTGGTTTACCCTGGTGATTTAATGAAATCAACTGCAGCTGCTAGAATGAAGCAACCGGAATTGACTTGAAAGTGCATTTATGTGTGTTATTACTTGATAAATGATCGCAGTGAAGGATGTCTATCTCCGACACAGCCCCACTTCCTTTCAGCAGCTGCGGGGATGTCTTGAAAGCCCTTTTTGTTTTCGTTTTTTTTCCTTGCTTTGCTGCCATTCTGCTCATGATAATGTGGTATTTCCGCACACAAGGACTGATATGCAGACATTTCATGAGAGCCAAAACATAACCTGCCAGACAATGTGGGATTTATTCTGATGCCTGACATTCTGGGTGTCACTCACCAAATCCCATGCATCCCTTTACACTTCACATTTCTTTATGGAAGGAACACAGACTTTATTTTAGGTGCCCTCTTTATATATGGCTCATACATACTTTGTCACACATAGTCTTTATTTCTGTCCAAAATTGTTCTTTTCTGTGTCTGTCACTCTCTGTACCTGACCTAACAGATGTTAAAATACTTTCTGAGAGATTTGGTAACCTGTGTGCAATCGATGGGGGTCTTAGACAATCAGGCAACCTGATAGAGTCTTTCTAACTGTACTTTAATAGGGCCTCAGTAGTAAAATATTACCATAATCTTGTCCTAAATCCAAAATAAACAAAGAGGTCTATATACACATCTGCATGTCAACATGTGTTGGTAAAAATGCAGCCATCTTACATCCTTCTGTCAAGTCTGTGAAAAAAAGTGCAAAAGCCTGCCACCGCAAGCCAAATTACTGTATTTTCTTGGTCTGAGCTTCAACCTGACATTTTTCTGCAGATTTGGAATATTATGCACAGGCACAGGAAACTGTGAATGAGCCAGGGGGACTCTCTCGGTCACACTGTCTCATTCTCTAGTTCGAAAATAATTATACAATTGGCAGAGGTTTGTTGGTTTCTAGTTATTGATAAAGTATGATTCTGACAGAAGAGACAAGTGGAACAACAGTGTATGAAGTCAACGGTGAGTTCTGTGACATAATATCATATATAAGATAACATAAGCTAATTAGGTAACATAAATCTATGTTAAAGGAAGTCATAGAGGTAATGTAGTGATTTTAATCCCAACCCCAACGTTTTCCTAAACCTAACCAATTATTTTTCTTGCCTAAACCTAACCAAGTCTTTATTTCTCACCTAAACCTTACCAAGCAGATGTATTGCCTAAAACCAACTGAGTAGTTTTCTTCCCTTACCCTTAATCAATTAGCTTTCTTTCCTAAATGTAACCGAGTACTTTTCTTGCGTAAACCCAACCAAGTAGTTTGAGGGCCTATACCTAACCAAACTCTGACCATATGACAAAGGTCCGATGTGAGTGTAGCTATTTTCTCTTCAACGGTCATATATTTTGTCTTAGGAGACACAGTCAACCAACCTATTCAGTCGTTTTGGTATAAGGATGCGTTGATAAGTTGTTGAATGTAATGCACATGCAGAAAAGACTCAACAGGCATAGCCATGGTTTATATTCTACAGATATTTGTAGCACACGAAAAAAGAAGGTATGGACACACTAACTCGAAATGACCATAACATAGCATTTCAGCTGGCAGAGGCACAGGAGTCTTGGAAAAAAAACATTAAGAGGAGTAAACAGGTAAATGCAAATTGTTGGATCAAGGAGTCAGCCGAATTATTGGCCATTAGAGCCCGACAGTGTGGGAAATCTTACTTACTGGCCTATGACAGTGAATCTCTGGGAGAGCACCAGGATCAGCACTCTGGACAGAGTTCATACAATGCAGTGCAAAGGGAAAAGTGACCGTGAGGAACCAACATAAGAACAGGACAGCTAAAGAAGAAAACCTGTTCACTACAGTTAAAAAAAGAAAATCTTCTTTTAGTCATCGTCAAAGGATGAAAACATTTCCATCTCATTAACATCCTCTTTAAACTACTCACCCTGGAGGATGGAAAAACATAAACACTCGTATACAATAGGCTGATTCAGGGAGTGAGTAAGCCCATGGAAAATGATACAGCAGGCTTTGACTGTGGATATGTGAAGAAATTATTAATCACACTAAGTCCATTATAGCTAAATTATTCATGGTGTGAAATGATTTCCGTATCATTGGAGAAGGCTCTATGTGTCAAGTGGCTTAAATTAACTGCACAACATGAGTGAGCTTTTTTTTTTCTTC
Organism: Sparus aurata; assembly: GCF_900880675.1. Taxonomy (NCBI): domain Eukaryota; kingdom Metazoa; phylum Chordata; class Actinopteri; order Spariformes; family Sparidae; genus Sparus; species Sparus aurata. The sequence goes on from NC_044198.1 coordinate 10,188,682, forward strand.
ATATTTTAACATGGGCTGGGGAAAAAATGCAGCCCCTGTAATTAACTCCCTGCTGGATAATGATATTGTAAACCAACACTGGCAGGCCACATAGTTGGGGTGTCTTCATTAAATCCATCTTTACGACCATTTTTCAAGAATTAACTTGTTTAATTCAAAACAAAGAAAACGTTTTCTGAAGGTGAAAATCTTTATTTATCCCCAAACTTTTGTCAGCTTCTTTGCACTGAACTGTAATAATAGTGAATTGAGATGCCAGTATTGCCTGTAACTCAATATTCCTCCAAACTGAATGTAAAAATGTGCACTGAATTGAGTCCGACCCCTTGAAAATCATTGAACACTGCTGTCAATGCTAAAAGAACAAGTCTTTTCTGACCTGATCTCTAGTTCCGAGGTCCTGTTATTATGTTATTTTATCCAAAGATGAAAAAAAAACACAGTAGTGTAACCTATTTCACCTCTCGTCTGTCTATTATACTGCAACATTGAGTTAACTTGAACTCTTTTCTCATGCATTCCTTCAGGGGACCACCCTCTGTCTGCCTCCTTAATCCTGCATCCTCTAAAATCCCTCAGATATATTTATTATCACGGATGGTAGAATCTCATGTAACATCAGTATTTTCTTTGCACTCTCCAGCAAACACGCAAAGAATCTAATAAGATGTTGAGTGTCTGTATATTTTACCTTTATTCCCTTTGATATATTACATTTCATCCCACTTCAGCCCCTTCATCCTCATCACTCTTTCGCACGTCTCCTTGTCAGAACAATGACCGTTTCAAAAGCTGTTGAATAAACTGTCACTATTCTTGCCGCCAGTCTGCGCCTCTCCTCTCTATACCCGCAAGGTCAAAACAATGCGAAAGCCTTTCTCAAAAGCTGCATTCACATTTAGATGGTAAGCAGCCGCCCTGGACAATGTTCATCTTCAGTGAGTGGCAATGATTAAACCTGACACTTCCGACTTTGGGCTGAATCTCCTCAGTTGCGGCGCTGCCCGGTGCTTTAATTTGAAAGCGACGCGTTGTTGAGATCATACATGGTCCAAATCGCTGAACAGAAGTAACGAAGCAGCTGCCTGAGGGCGAGTGCAAGACCTCCCGACCATAAGGTTACCAGCTGAAAACCAACAGGGAAAAAGCTGTTTGAAAGAAGGAAGGATTCAGGAACACACCGTGAAGGTGCCCTTTAACAACAAACTTAACCCTCAAGTGCTCCAATAGAGCAGCTCCAAGAACCATCTGTGCAAAGATGTGAAAAAGACAACCTAAATTCTAGCAGTAACAGAAAAAAGAAAATGCACTGTTAAAATAACTGTTTTATTAATCAAGTTAGATAAAGAAAGGTAAGTGAAAAAAAGTATTTATAGAGTCTTAAGGAACCTAATGTTTAATAAAAGGTAAAGTCAGGCAAAACACAAAGACAAACAATAGATAGATAGATGGATAGATAGATAGATAGATAGATAGTTAGATAGATAGATAGATAGATAGATAGATAGATAGAATTCACTCACATATCAGCACAAATCCCTATCCCAGTTAGGACATAAACACAATATTTCGTTTACCCTTCCTGAGACCAATAGATACTGACAGGGGGAAAAAACATGTTTCATGCAGTTCATGCATTGCTTTGCTCACCATACCACGGCCTCATAGTCAACACGCTCTCACTGCCAACTCGTCAAATTCAGAAACCCCATCAATGCCCCGAGGCTACAAACTATGACTCTATCCACCCCTCTGGTGTCAGTTTTACATATGAACACAAACAAGATGCAAATCCTGGTCTGTGGAGGAAAAAAAAGTCCTGTGCATGGACTTCAAGTATAATAAGGTTAAGCTCCCTGAAAGAGATCTATATATGTATATATAATTGATTTACAATAAATAAAAACACAAAACGTGCGTATGTGTTCCAAGGGAGGACTGTACCTGTCCACCCAACTATAAAAGACACAGGCAGGAGGTTGATTACAAATCTGAAGACAACAGCAAAAGTCTTGAGCAGAACATAGCCACACTGCTCCTGCGACGTAGCAGTCAACAGGGACGACTCTGCTGCTGTACTGACCAACGTGATTGCCAGCTCTTCCCAACAGTGTTGCTGAGAACCGTGCACTGCAGTGCATCATTGTATTAAAATGCGAAACTTTATTTTCTTTGACAAAGTGTAAAATCCTTCAAATTCTCATTTCAAGGCAGCGCCTCGCCAGCAAAGATTCGAAAAATGTGGCTCTCGGGTATAAAAATGTGCAGCATGACAGGGATGTAAAGTCAGCGGGGATATGAAGAGATATACTTGAGCACCATGGTGATGTTGTGATGTGGGAAACTAGAGGCTGTTGAAGTTGTAGTCCAGAAAAGACCATATTTAGTGCAAATCTTGCTTGCAGTAATGCGTGAATCCTGTGTGCACTCGGCTACATTCATAACTAGATTGTGTCTTTGATTACAGCCATGCACATTAATCATCAGATTCTGTACTTTGGTCGTCTCTACTTTAAAATCTGCTGTTTCAAAATCTCTAAGGAGGTTTGGTTAGGAACAGAGAGTCAGGAAAGGACCATGCTACATGATTGAGTCTAACTATTATATATATATATATATATATATATATATATATATATATATATATATATATATATATATATACATATATATATATATTAGGGCTGTCAAAGTTAATACGTTAATAACTCGTTAACGCAACATCCTCTTAACGCCGTTAATCTTTTTAACGCGCGATTAAGGCTCGGTATTAAAAAAAAAAAAAAACATGCATTGTTTGATTTACGGCCGTTGATGGCATCTGTAGTCTTGATCCAGAGGGTGGCAGAAGAATAAGAAAGGCAATCAGAAGAAGAAGAAGCAGGGTTGGCGTTCGGGAAAAACACGGTGGACTGAAAAGCGAAAGTGAAAAGAAATGGAGAAAGGACTTATGAACGGCAAATTCACTTTCAAAACACTGCCAGATGGTTCGGTCGATAGTACAGAAGTTATCTGCACGTACTGTCGACATGAAATGAGTTACCATTGAAGTACGTCGAGTCTCATATATCATTTGCAAGCCAAACACATGGCAGATGCACAGAGCCCACCGCACCCCCCTTGCCAAAAGCAGACATCACCATATTTTGATCTCATTTAGGGTGAGGGGATATTTTTTGAGCCTTTTATTTTCCTGCATACAAGTGTTGAATTAACATTTTCATGAAGCAAGCATATTTGCCTTTTCTTATGTTGTTAAAAGTATTAAGAACATGAAAGAAATACATTAAGGTACATTTAGAACAGAAAAAAATGTGCCAAAAAAATTGCGATTAATCGCGAGTTAAGTATGGACAAAATGCGATTAATCGCGATTAAAAAAAATAATCGTTTGACAGCCCTAATAGATATATATATATATATATATATATATATATATATATATATATATATATATATATATACTGTATATATATATATATATATATATATATAAACCGTGAAACTGCACACTGCTGGGTTTGTGAATAATCCAATTAACTGGATTAAAACTTTAGCAATAAAAACAGTCTTTGTGTTTAGGTGAAGTTTCTTTAGATTACCTCAACGAATTAAAATCTACAATTTTCAAAAGGTCAGCGACGATGTAGGTGTTGCAAACTGAGGATTCTTTGACAATAGTGAAGTCTGAAGGACGAAATAATTTCAAGCAAAAATCATAATCCCTGACCTTGTCAACGTCATGACTGTATTCTTTTTTTCATTCAACAACTCATCTCATCAATTAAAGTGCGACATTTCAGACACTAAACTTTTCAGTCTCAGCGTATTAAAAAAATACAGGTTACTCTTTACAACAACCATCTATAGTAAATGGTAAATATATAGTAAATGGTAAATAATAACTTTACAGTTATTTGACATTTACCACCCAATGAAATGCTTTGTCAAATAATTTCTCAAGCAGTTTAATACAAAGTTGCAACTGATTTTTATGATTCATAAAGAGTGTGTAGTCCATTTACAGACTTTATTTTGGATGGCTGTTGTGAAGTTGCTAGTGATATACAGACACCTTTACAATTGCTTAATAAATGGTTCCTTAAACATTTAATTGTTTGTTTTACTACTACTACTAATAATAATAAACGTGAAGTAAAAATGTTTCAGGCTGTTCACATCTTGCTATCCACTTTTCACTGTACGGCTGCGATGGGTTCATCTCGATGTGCAGTAGGTTGAAGGGATGTTTTAAATGTGCCAAAGAGAAAACAGTATTTTTGGAGACAAATTGCTGTCTTTCTCCTGTCTTCTCTCTTCTGGGAGGAAAATCACATGTTTTCTCTCCCATTTTCCTTGCTGACATGATGTTACTAAAGCAGGATTATTCGTCGGGTTTCTTGTACGTGTGTGAAACAAAAAGGGAGAGTGCTAAAAAGAGATAAATATTTGTGTCTCTGTGCTCTCTCGGCGATAAGCTTCGTATTAGGCACGGCCGTTTTTATTTAATTGTCAGCATCCCATCTTGACAAGAGACGTCTCTAGGAATATTTATGCAGCAACCCCACAAATTATGTGCGCTTGTTTGTCATTTTCTGATTCAGGCAGTAATTTGAGGGTAATTTGGTTGTTTTTTGTTTGCGCTGCATTTCCCCAGTGTTGTTTGGTACCAGTCCCAAATTTGGTTTGTAATCAGTTTATGTCACACATTTTGGCAGATGCAGAGACAAAAAAAAAACAAACCAAAAAAAAAAAAACTGGTGACCATCAACTGACCATCTGACGCTGCAGTGAAATCTCTGTTGGAGTTCTGGCAAGGTCTCGGCTCCAGTTTTTACTACTTTGGTTTCTTTCATCTTTTTACAGATAGAGCTCACTAAAACCAGATCCTGTCATTTGTTCCCATGTGAACCGAGGCTCTCTTTTCAGCCTTTGACCACACCACACACAGACGCGTCCAGACACACACACAGATGCAAAAGAGGGCTGCTTTCCGTCCGCGACCTCACCACACACACAGGACGCCCAGAACACAGGCGACCCACACACATTGGTGAAGTGAGCGGCTTCCATGCTGTGACCATACAACACATGTACTTGAGCACTTAAATGCATGCACAAAATAGGTCCACAAGAAAACTGTCACAAAGAAATAAAAGCAGGAGCACACAATCCTCAAAGGGACAAAAACAACTGAGACAAAGACACACTCCACAGCCATTTTTAATGGCAGAATGGAAAAAACACATGCGAACGCATCAAGAGTGTGAATTTCATTTGAACTTCGTGGGAGACATCTACTGAGATCTGCTGGAGCAACTACAGTTACAGTCTTTACCAGTGAGAGCAGCATGTCCTCAATGGGACACTACTCACTCCATAGACTGCGGAGCTCATTATTTACGTTTTCTTATTTAAAAATCAGGAAACCTCTCTGTGCTTCAAGTTATTTATTTACAGTGAGTGAGCATTCGAGGCAAAATCACGAAATACTCATTTCTGGCTGGATATTTGGTCGAGAAATACATACACACACTCACTCACGCACTGGCTCACTTTATTTGAGCTATTGACGGCTCATTTGCATTTTCTTTCTACGTTTAATAATGAATTAATAATGAACAGGTAATTACAGCACCTCCTTCCTTTAGTTTAGTTTGCGATGCAGTAATCTCATTAGGAGAAAACTAATAGTTTTAAACATCCATTTTTTATTTATTTTTTTCTGTTCTGAAGCACAGCAAAGACCAGAAATTGAATTAGAAAGCCAGAAGCCTCAGCACCTTTGAGCCGCTCTACAAAAGAGGCGAAGAAAAGCAATCAGGACTGGAGTAACCCTTGGAGATCGATCTGGGTTTAAGCACCTCTTCAGAACAAATGTCCACATAATCAGGCGATTTGATCGAGCAAATACGAGCCTGTGTTTGAACATTTATGACCCACATATTTTTACAAAAAAAACACAATAAGGCCAATCAGTGCTTTCTTTTATTAAAGTGCAAATCTGGTTTACAGTTTTAACCATCATAACACCCAAAAACAGTGACCCTGTATTCAGCAAGTTAACTACTGAGATTTTCTAAAATAAAGTCCAAAGCTGTATCAGGGTCATGATTAATTATGATGTTAAATTTGTTGGCGATAAATCAGACACTGTTTTTCATAACCCTGACCAGTGCAGATTCTCTCTCCTCACAATTCATATCAGATTCTTTAACCGAAAATGAATTACAACACAAGCCAGCATTTACCCTTCCACATACACATCCAAGCACTGGTGACAGAGGTGACCATGCAAGGTGCTACCTGCACATCAGGAGCGATAACCATTCATACACCGATGGAAGAGCCACCGGGAGCATTTTGGGGTTCAGTATGTTACCCAAGACTACTTCGACATACTCCAACATTTCAGCATAACCGCACTATTATTATGACTGTCAACCCTAATCTTATCCAGGGATTTTTGCATGGTACAATTTCATTCAGCGTTGTCATCATCGATTAACATGATCGCCAAAACAGCAAACGCCCGACCCGAATTCTGATTATTTAATCATTCTTTGTTGTAGGTAAAATAAGCAAATTTCATCCGATGAACAATGACAACCCCAAAAAGTTTCCAATTACAAAAGCCTAGAGGGCATGCAGCACAATTCATTATTGTGGAGGCAACATCCAAAACGCAGAACCAGCAGAGCAGCACTGAGATATTTAAATAACTTTTCTTGTCATATCTATTCTTTAATCAGAATAAATCTTCTTTTTTTTCTCTTCAGTCTCTACTGTCTGTGTTTTAAGGCAAATTATTCAGGCGTGGTTTCACATTCCACGTCGAAAAAGAACAAAAGAGCCTCATTGTTATTATAGCAGCTCCAGTGTTACTCTTTAGCCTCCTGATTGCTCCGGCACTCTTTTTGTCTCCCTTTGTCACACACACACAGACACACGCACACACACACACACGCACGCACGCATCAGAAGGCTTGGCTGATGCACTGACATTTAACAAATGCCCATCTAGGGACTTCAACAAACTCGCTTTACTTTCTTTTCAGAAGTTAGCGCTTTTCGGTTTCAGCCACCTGTGTTTTCGTCTCTTTGTCTTTGTGCAACTTCCAACCAGAGAAAGAGACTGAGCCAAGCTCACGTTGAGAAACAAGTGCAGCGAGGACCAGCGGTGAGAGCTGCTTTAAGCAGGGACAGCAGGCTGTTGACCTTCACCGCCGAGTGAAGAAAAATCGCACTCTTTCTGTCTGGTTCTGTCCCAGCCTCTTATCATTTGCCTGCTTTCCCGCTCTGTCTCTTTCACCTTGTGTTCCACATCCAATCTTTCTCTATACTTCACTCCTTTTTAAGCCCTGTTTACCTTTACCTGCTCTGCTGTGGATGCTAGATATATTCACTGAGGAATTGTAATGTTTTTTTTTTAACAGCTAATGGGGACGGAATGACCTTAAAGTAAACAAAAAGAAATTAAGCAGTTTAAAACCCAATTAAATGGCATAATTGCGTCTATGTTTTCTGTTTTGTTGAGACAATCCTGAATTGTGCTGCTTTCACAGACCGGCAGTCCAATTTCTGAAGGCATTCAATTCACACTGAAGCACAAAAGCCGAAGACCTGGGCAAATAACTGACTCATCAGTGAAGCAGTGCTGCTTCTGAGGACTCTCATCACTATATGACATCAGCCCCACAGATACTCTGAGAGTTGGACAGAACCATGCAGCACTGTCTGGTTGATGAGTCGGGTTTTTCGAGCGAACCGATGCCCTCAGTAGTTTCTGGTAATGGCAGGGAGAAGGAGAACACAGAGAGGAACAGAAGGAGAATCCCTCAATTGATGCGAGACTGACAGAGGAGAAGGGAGAGGCTGCTCTGCTTGTTAGCAGAAGTAAACACTGAAGTAGCAGCAGCAGCACCACCCGTGAAGAGAGTAGCATCACAGGATGTTCCTCCTACTCGCCTGCTACTGTACTGCAGCGCTGCTCCTCAGCAGGGTGATGTTGAGTAGTTAGAAAATAATACAAAGAAGCAGCGACATGAGGAAACTTAACTTCAGTTGTAGATGACACAATGGAAAAAAAAAAGTATTTTAATGCTAGAATGCCACAAAACTAAGGAACGTCTTAAATATCAAAACGTTGTCATTTGTGCCTGTCATTCTTAATGTGGTGACCATGAAATGCAAATAATAATCAGAACAAATGAGTCAGTTCCCTTTAGATACCGCAAGACGACAGTGAGATTTGGTACAGGCTTGTGTCGTCATGGCTGTACTCCATTTGGTTGTGCTTCTTGTTATGAATTGGTGAGGGTGGGAAAACCTTCTATAATCCTGTACAGACGGTGTTCAGGGCCGCAGGTATGATGGTGAATGTAGGGTCGCTGTAGGGATACTATAGTATACTAGAAAATGTAATCTTTTCACAGATTTTATGTGTTGGTGCCTTCTCTATTTTATAGTCTGTATTGTTTACCATCTTGTTGGCACACATCAACCAATCTTCATTTTTTTATAGCGCCAATTCAAAACAAAAGTCATCCCATGACACTTTCCAATTGAGCAGGTCTGAACCATACTCCTTGATAAATTTATTTACAGAGAGCCAACATTTCCCAAATGAGCAGGCACTTGGTGACAGAGGAGAGTAATAACTGCCCTTTAACAGGAAGAAACCTTGGAGCAGAACCGGACTCAATGGTGGGACGCCATCTGCCTCGACCTACTGACATAAACTGTTTTGTGTACCTGTTTTGAAACTATGTGGACACTATACCCTGTTGGCACTAGGGTATTGGAATGCATCAATAAAGCAACAGGCACTCTCCATCATCATCACTATCAGCAAGGTGCAGAGATGTGACAACTCATGTTTTTATGTTTCTTGAGCAACCTAATGCCCAGAATAAATGTTAGATAAGTACACTTTTGCAAAACCACAGGTACGTTAAAACTGAACATTTCTTTTTGTTGTAGCTTTGGGTTTGGTTAGGTTGAATTTTCCATTTCTCTCTTGTCACAACACTGTGCTTCTGTTGATTGAGTTGGTTGAGTTTATATATAGAATCCACTTGGTTAGTGTTCCTAGCTTGGATTAACGCTATCACCATCCCCTTCATATCCTGACAGACAGGTGTCTAATAAGCATGTAATGTGAATGTGATATGACACATTTGGTGTCAATGACGGACGTATTTTTGGTTTGCAGAAATGTTAAATGCTATATCACATCCTGGCAACCTAGCTCTTCTTGAACTGGTGTTTGGCCCGCTGTGAAAATATTAATTACAAGTACATTAAACGAGCAGACAGCCAGTGCATGGGAGTTCCTCAGGTATTGTTTACAACCTGCTGAAGCCACATCCCTACTCCTCCATTTTTTTGAGCAAAATACATGCATACTGCTCTCTGCCACCATCTCATATTTGTAGCACAGGCCTGGTAATGTAAAAGTCGTAAGATGATTTTTGGTTATTTTATCAACCTACTCATCCCAAGATCAATACGGAACACTAATGCTGAGACAACCTTTCCAAACGTCAAAAATATGTTTTATATAAATAAGTAATTTGTTGTTAATTTTTGTCCCATGTGCATATGCATCTATCTTTCAATAGAAACTAACAAGTAAATGCAAGAGTGGACCGTAGAAAAATACTTTCTCTTTCTCCAACATATTGTGTCAAACAAGGACATGCAAGTTTTGTGTTTTTATAAGCATAGAAGACTATCACGTTTGATGAGTAACAACCAAACAACTGCCTCATTATTGAGCTAATTAAGACTTGTTTACACCAGTGCAGCTTTTAAAAAACATTATTATCCCCCTAACATTGGGGTGCGATGTGTTGGAGGACAAAATCAAGAGGCTTTGGAACTACTAAGGATTCGACTCCCTGTAGGACAAGTAAGAGTATGTGTGCTCGACTTTACAGACAAGTTTATTTTTCTCGAGAGGAAGTTTTGGCCCTCTAAAAGGAGAAAATGTGATGAACAGATTTGTTGTTTTTAAATAACAATCGTGTGTGTGTGTGTGTGTGTGTGTGTGTGTAAATGATGAGTGTCACAACATCAAATCCAGTAGAAAAGGTTTGAGGTAGAATTTGAACCCTTTGACAATAACGGCTGCTTGTCAGGACACCATTTCTGAAATCTTTGAGACCCTTTCCTTATCCCCCTCTGGAACAAAAGGTTAATTCAGCCGTGTCAGCCTCTGTTCTGGTGTCATTCTGCTTCTCTGATTGATAAGTGCTTATGGCGGTAGGTGTACGCAGGCTGTCAATCCCCTCTTTGCCTCTTTTCTTTTAAGTGTCAGCACAACTTTTATTATTTTGTTTGAGTAAAGTCAAAAATCATACGACACAAGCTATAAAATACTCAAAAAAAAGCCAGCGGAGCTGTAAAACCCAAACAAAACAATCTTTCGCAGATGTTGAGGATGAAGACATGTTACATGTTCTAGTGCCAAAAACACTTTATCAATAAATACCAAACCATTAAAACAGTATACGACTATTCCCCGTGAGGTTCAACACACAGGTATTCGGGAGCAATGTGTCTGTTTGACCATTTAATGGCGACTGATTATATGAAAGTCTGCAGCTCTGAATATATGTTGCTTTAAGTCAGTAGCTGTGAATGCATTTACTATGCTATGGCATGGTAGAATTTAGTCTCAAACAAAGTGGTCTGAAGTGGTGTAGGCTGTAAAAGCACATCACTTATATGGCTAAAGATCAAGTATTGTGATTGTTCAGCCTGGATTTAAGCGGGACTGTTGCTAATGTTTGACACAACAATCTTCTATACAGGTCTGTAGTGCACCCTCACTGTCAGGGTTTGAAGATCCAATCTCCATCCATCTGTCTTCCCTTATCCTCTGCATTTCTTTTTAGTACACAGCTCTAAGCAGGGTTCAATGACTGTTACGTACCGTTTTGTCCCTCCGTCTCTGTTTCTTTGCTTGGGTTTTGTTTTTATGTTGTTGCTGGTTACAGATTTTCCCCTTTCAAAAAGACTTTTTTTATTTTTCTCATGAGCTTGAAATAGACTCGCTGGCCTGAAGACAGCTCAATCTTAAGCGTTTGTGATATAGAGGCGGTGATATACAGACTAAGACAGTATGTAAAAAGATAGGACTGAAGGGCAGAAAACAGAATGATGATCTCTTTTTTTACTCACTTTCAGCAAAAGACACATGAGACTCCATTGTTTTGGCTCATCAAAGACCTGTTGCTAGAAAAATGCAAGCTGTATAGCTTTAGGTGGCTTCCATTCAGATCTGTTTCATTTGATGTTCTGAAATGCAAACACCAAAATTCACCTCAGTACAGGGCTTTTGATGATTTTGGAGACACATTATACTAATAACTGCTTACTTTATGCTTGCAGAAAGAGTGCAGGGGAAGGATAAATGGGCATCTCAATTAAAGGAGCTAGCTTATTTGCAGATTAGCTCATTGGTATGTTGGTTTATTCCTTTAACTGCCTAACGCAAAATCAATCAGAAATCTTGTCAGGATTATGATTAAAAAAGGGTTAGGGCAAAGGAAAAGTAATGTTACTGTGAATGCAATAGATTTCTGTGAAGCTGAATATTACTGAAGGAAGCGTAATCTCCGAAAACCTATAATAATAATAATAGTAATAATAATAATAATAATAATAATAATAATAGACTTTGCCGTCCTAATCTCCTCGGTAAGACTGTTTCAAAGTCAAAGGGCCTTTGCTTTTTAGTCTGGATTGTGCCTGTGGCAGCGCATTGGGAGCTAAAAGGCCTGAAATTTAGCTTGGGGCCAAACATTTGCGGCCTTTAAAAGTTATAAGAGTTTTAAAGTCATTCCTGAAAACTAAAGAGCAGCCAGTGTAAATATGAAGAAAATGTGATGATTGATTGAAAGAAAAGGGGATTTTGAGCCATCCATTTATAAATGCACTCAAGGCAATTCAACACAATTGATCTTATGAGGTGTCCCATAGCAGCATGTAAGTTGTGAACAGAATTTGGCCAAGCACTGGACCCTGAAGGACACCGCAGTGCAGGCTCGAGGTAAAGGACAGACTCAATTCAAACAATTCAAGTCACATCTGTACATTATGAGTTAAAACCATTAAAGGGCGGCCCAACCCACGCTCTGCTCTACACAGGAAAGAGGATGGTGTCATCAACTGTGTCGAAGGCTGCAATGCATCACACTATTCTGTGTTACAGCGCTTGTTTCTATGATATATCATGGCCAATTCTATATATAATTCTATGTATTCTATATTATACAACAAGTAGTTCTGACAAAGCAATCTGATTGGTCAACAAGAAATTTAGAACTTGCTCAAATCAGCATGACAGCACGCCAGACTCATTACTTAAAATATTACTCCGCCAAGTCGGTTTGTTGTGAATTTTGATTTATTTGGCGGTCTCAGTTTGGATGAACGGTTGGAGGAGGATGAGAGGATAATGCCTCCAACTTTCTTAAAACTACCAGGTCCTCCTCGGTGATCGTGGCATGATGTTCAGTTTTGTCGCGGCCCGCTCTCCTGAGAGACTTTATGAGTCCACTAAACACGTTGTTTGACGTTGTGAACCCAGTGTCTTGCATTAGACACCATGCGCGACTGAGAGGAGGGTCGTTGATATAACGGTTGATGCCAGCCCTCAATCCGACGTAGCTGCTGATGGAGTAGTGCTGACCTTGGTTGTTTCTTGCTGACCCATAAAATTCACGAACAATCCTGTTTAACTTTTCTTTTGTTATAGTTACAAAATCTACATCCTGTTTAGTGCTTTTCAGATACTCCTGAAAACATCTGACAGCCCAAGACATTGACGGCGATAAGAATAAGCATTATCTGTTTATCTGTGCAGTATTGATTTAGTTCGGGATATTCCGAGACCGCAATAAAACATTAACGTCAGCTCAGAGTTCACTCATCTGGGACTAGAAAATCCTTTCTGTTGCTAGGTCGTTACTGAGGGTTTGATTATTTGCTGTAGTGGTAAACTGCATTCCATTACACATATGAGTCTACTGACGTGACTGATTTTGTTTCAGTTATTAGTCAGACCCAATGTGTTTCCATGGAAATGCGACGCACACTCGCAAAAACCTTTGAAATTTGAGAGCAAATTGTCCATCAACATGGATATATTTTGATTATACATTTCATTTGTGTTGGTATTAGTTGTATAATCGCAATATTACCCTCGAGGGTGTGCTTAAACGTAATTTGAGCACTTCAGTGCTGCTCGCATCACTGTTGTGCTCAAATGACGTTAAAGCACAGCCTCTCGGGTATTATTGCTTAATTCTATATTTTGTGGAAATGTCCGTTGTTTCCTGCCATTTTGATGTAAAAAAAAATTCCCAGGTGGCAAAAGGTTTCATGTATATCCAAATGTAAATTGGTTGCACTTCTATGTCATAATTAGAGACAACTATTAGTATGAGTCGACTCAACGCTGCTAAAATGTCTTCTCTTGCATACAGACGGTTATGATGAGCTCTTATCCGAAGAGAGCAATGTCCGCATAATCTGCCAAGCCTCATTCGCAGGGACATAAAATGAGACAGGATGAGAAGCGACAAAAATCAGTTTGCCTTCACAGACAAAAGCAGCGAAAATACATCGCCGAATGGATCCTCTACATCAAAAGAAGAAGAAAAAAAAAAATGGCCGTGCTGCCGTTTTCATCGTGGCAAAATCAAAGTGCTACATTTTCCCCCTCCACATTATTCCTAACTGTGTTTTTGCATCATAGAAAATGTCAGAGTTGTTTGTCTCTGAATTATCTGGACAGTGTTTGCTTTGCTGGAATTGTACTTTAGAATTGGATTAGTATTAATTTTGTTATGCAAAGTTATGCATACCACATAAAATGCTGCCTGCCACGTGTCATAAAGTGCTTGTGCATGTTTAATCTCTGCTCCATTGTCTGAGAATTCGTTCTTCATTCTTCTTCAAAAACAACAAATAATTTGTGTTTGATAGGAGTTAATTAATGAGGAGAAGTGGATCAATGGACAAGGTTAAGGTTTGGTTTTTACGGGGCCACAGCCAAGGCCAGTAGTGTTAGAGTGAATTTAAATGAGGATTTGGGTTTTTTTTCTGCCCAGAGTGCTTTTCTTGTCTGAACACTCTCTCTCGATCCCAAGAAATTGTAGCTCATACACCACATCCCTTAAAAATCTGCATGGTTCAAAAACACAGCATCTTCTTCACTTAACAAAAGGGTGTCACTGAATACAATCCAGGCAGCAGTTATATTTCCTTCAAGACCAACTGGCTCCAGGAGACACAAGTTGGACAAGCAAGATCTTCTTTAAAATTGTGTTGTGGACGTGTTTTATTCCAGCTGACATTCTCAGGATGGAGAGGCACTACACCAATATTCAGCCAGGCGTAATCAGTTTTGACCATCTTGACAATGGCAGGCCGAATCCTGATTGTCGCCAAACCCTAGTGTGAAGGATTTGTAGGCTTAATCCTAGCACTCTGAGCGGCTTGGGGACTTACGTGAGCTTATCCCCGATAGTATCAAACATATACACAACTCTTGATGAACCCGCTTTTTCTCCAAACTGAAGATTGCCAATATCCAGAGAAAGACGTGTACACGGCATTCTGTTGATTTTTTTTTGATTGGCATGACATTGAATTTCCAAAAGTGAGGGCCATAGTAGCACATTGAGAAGCAGGGAAATGTTTGACTTTGTGTTCAGAATCCTTGAGTCATCTGTCGGATGTCAAAATAAATCCAAAATTCATAACAATTTGTTTATTTCATTGTGACTTGTCCATGATCTATATCTATACATGTTATAATAATAATTAGAGTCTCATACTTTATAATTTTATGTCTTTAAATGTAGGTTTACTCTGCAGGATGTGTCATTGCTGTTGGTAAACAGACCATTGAACAGAACACAGCATTTATTTGATCTGAACTACACAACTGCAAAGTTTCATTAATGTATCTTGCACAGTTTGATGCTGACAGTCAGAAAAAAGTCCTCAAAACAATCTAGGTGATATAACAGGTGTCTCTAAGTCCACAAATGTGGGCCTTGGGTATAAAGTTGGGGCACATCAATCTACTTCCAGGCCCCTTTGCTTGGACGACGCCCACCTTCAAACTCAACTACACACCTCTTAATTATTGTGACGGTATCTTGCACAGTTGTGACATTAGCAGGCTGACAAAAATATGTCCACAGACAGACATATAAACCTTGCCAAAATATGCAAAGCTGCATATGTGGTTGTTCCCTCTACAGCACAAAGACATTGCAGTAATTACAGCCTAGTCGAGAGAATAAAATGAAAGAAAGATAAAATGTAATTTTACATTTCTACAAATGATGGATGCCTATAGATTTCCGTTTCAACAAGTATGTTATTTATGGTAAAATACATGACATATCATGTTCACATTACATGTATGTGATGTATATGAGGTGCTGCACAGCTAGGCAAGATGGCCGCCAACCTAGACACCGGTGTCCAAGACAGCATTTCCGCATTTAATACCTCTGAATATTTGGCATCAGCCAACAAAACATTTTATAGGGACAATTTTCATCCTTGTTTGTGGCAACAGAACCAGGTAAGCCAAAACATGATCTTTTCCTAACCCTGACTGAGTGTTTTTCATGGCTGAACTACCAGGCCACAACACTGTCACAACTGAAAACAGGCACCGTTGCAACATAAAGAAACGTAGAGTTTTGATATATTTGTGATTTGCAGATAAGTACAATGCCAAAATGTATTCTTCAGACTCGGTTGATATGTTTTTTTTTTTTTTTTTAAAGATCTTTTTGGCACAGAGACCTCCACTAAGCAGCAGACAGATAGGAAACACGGGAGAGAGAGGGGGACGCGACACGCAGCAAAGGACCCCCGGCCGGAACCGAACCGGGGCCGGCCGCACCCACGGCACGCGCTCCAACCACTCGACCACCCGCGCGCCGACTCGGTTGATATGTTGATATGATTAACAGCCTACGATGAGTCCCAGCAAAAGGCCAAAATTCCAGTGACTCACTTTATTTGTGATTTGATTGCAAGGCATAATAGCATCACTTGCCATGAGATTTGAATCCGTCCGAAGGAATAGGTATAATTTGCGCTGGCTGCAATAGTGATGAAATAACCAACAACACTCAAATACTAATGGGGCACACAGGTAGAGGAGCTAATTGAAAGTCAAAATAGCGCTGTCGGCATGGCGAGGGCTGGTGGTGAGAGAGAAAAAAAAAACATTTGAAGCTGCTGTGGTTCTGTTTTGGTTCCTGGTGCCTGCTACCAGTCTGAAAGCCGTAATGATGTGATATGCATTCATGAAAACGAAATGCACCCTGAGACAAATAAGAGGGTGGCGTTTAAAGTTTCATCTGACAAAACTGTGAAGGAGAGATGCTTCGACGCAAGACAGGCAGAGAGAAAGAGAGTGCCAGAGAGAGATGCATTTCTGCTGTACAGACTGTACACAGCACAGACAGACACAATGAACTGCTACATCAACCCTCTCAATCATCACTTTTTACTCTTCTCTTGCACATCCTTGACTTGTTTATAAGATAATAATCTGCTGATCCTTCATCCTCACTCATAGAGGAGTATCATGCGTAAGAGAGAAGTATCTCAACACAGTGCTACATACAATCAGTGTATCAGACTGTAGCCCTGGCAACACTGTGCCACAAAACATTAAATTCGACCTTTTAAAAACAACAAAAAGTATGCTGGTACAGTTATGAGACAGATTTTAAATGACGCTGAAACACATTGCCCGGTGCTTTTGTACTGTAGTAGTTTTGATTTTTCAGCAGTAACAAGCAGCTAATACGTACATAACCATGTGTCAAGGTCAGCCAAGAATCTGTACCAATACTGTACCGTTAAAAAATAAAATACTTTCATTTTTGTTTTATTATTCTGCATTTAGCTTTGGGGGTAAAGCAAAAAATTAGTCACAGTAAAGATTTTATGTTTTTACCTGCAGGTATATCCCAGCTGACCCATGATTTGAGGATTGCTGACCATGAACTGCATAGTCCCCAGTTAAAGTCCAGCAGGGGGCATGTGTGGCCTGCCCTCTTCCAGGTCACCATGGTGGAGAGGAGGTCGTGTGGCTTCGGGCACCACTTGGCGATGTGTCGGCCTGCTCAGCCGTCCTCCTAGATCCACACACTTTACATATATCATAATTTGCATCAGACATTCTGTCAAATTGTTAAATTGTTAAAAGTTTTTTTCTTTTCTCTCAAAGTGGCAAGTTTTTCCTCGCTCAAAACGACGGTCTGAGGACAGAGGATGTAAAGGATTGTAAAGCCGGCAGTGTGATTGTGATATGATTTAAGTATCAAACAAACATATACGACAGATAGGTGTGTATGAGCTTTAACCCTATTTCCAGACAAGAAGAATGATTTTGAACTCAACAAAACTGCAAATTCAACATTTGTTGCACATGGCAACTATGGCAGTGTCGAGGTAAGGGAAAGATTGTCATTTAGACGACGGAACAAAATCAAATAAAAATGAATTTATAGTGTGTGACACGGTGCACAAAGATTCTGTGACATCACACTACTCTGTGACACATCAGACACATTATTCTGTGATACACCACGCTGTTCTGTGACATTTACAGCCAGGACCAAACAAAATTATTTTTTCTTGTACCATTTTTAGCGGTGATTCAGTATAAAACTCTGCAAAATTAAGCAAAATGTTTTTGTTTTTTTCCCACTTGTATTGTGCTAGGTAACGTTCATTAAAGATAACAAAGAAAACAAAGACAATGACAGCAGGGCTGTGGAAATGCATGCCTGCAGATGCTTTACGTTGACTTCCTTCTTCCATTGTTTCATTTCCCAGTGATGTACGTGTTTATTTGCATAGAGTGCGGGGAAGAGAGATCCAATTTTAAGTAGTCACTGGAGACAATTGGATCACTCAGGATGGATGGTAATAGTGGGTTTGATCGGGCCTAAGCAATTCACCCGGTTGCCGCATAGAACACGCTATAAGTGATGACTGTGGGAGTCAGATTAGACACACTCAGACCATCCACTTCACATTTATCCAAACGCATGTAAAAGTACCTACTGATACCAGCGAAACGTGGCATTAAAATGCACGCGCACTGAAATACACACACACACACACACACACACACACACACCTGAAAACACTCCCAAATGCTCATAAAACAGAAGCAGTCACACTCAGAGGCAGGGAGGCATACACTTCCACAGCCCAGCTGTCAGTGTGAAGGATGACTGGTGAGAGGTGGGTACACTCACTAAAGGGCCTAATCAGTCAGCCACAGCTACCTCCACACAGACACACACAAACCCACCCTCTCTTACTCTCCCAGTCCTTCACGTACAAAAACACACTCACGGTGTCCTATGTACACTCAGACGCTCGCTCATTGGTGCGCAGAAAAACATCATTAGCTCAAAGAGACCTCCCTGCTATCACAAACTGTGAGTTCTTGCTGTTAGCAACACGCCATCACAGCAACACTACAATCAATAAAAGCACCGACAGGGAGAGACGACAGAGGACAGGGAGGGGGAGTGTAGGTGGGAGAGAAACAGAGTGAGGGGGAAGTACAGAGACGAGGTGTGTAATGTAGCAAAGGAGGGCGGAGATAGGATGGGAAATAAAGGATGTAAAAGCGAGAGGATGCTGGAGAAAGAGATGGATGTGTGGACGTCTTACACCGCAAGTCAAAAAAGCTCAAGTATGAAATAAGCACTTACGTAGATGGCATAAAGCTCAAAAAATACACAACAGAACAATTCTGTCTGGAGTTTCTGATGTTTTTCTTAGAACCTAAAATACCTTGAATATGGCAAGTGAATTTTGAAAGTAAGTGCATCTGGCAGTTTCCTCAACTGGGAACATCACGTATGAATTTCTTCATGTGAAATTAATGAAAGCCACATGTGTAATAATTCATTAAATGTAAAAGATTCATCAAGCTGATCGAGCATTTGCAGATGCAAATACTGTGGTATACTTGGTCTGCTTGCCACTTAGGTTTAGCTAGTTAGCATGCTAATATAAGCTATCTGTGTTTGGTGCAAGCACCAGTACAGCATGGTGCTGATGAAAATGCCATAAGTTTGGCAGGTGCATGAACCAGACAAACTGAACTTTTGACTGGATGACAATGATTTTCGGACCACTAAAATTATCCTAATTAATTCACGAGTATGAGTACCAAACCTGACAAGAATTCATCTAATAGCTGTCATGACATGTCACGAAAAGCCAAAAATGAGAATGAGAATGCTGTCGGTACTGCAGCAGAAAAAGCAAGGGGATAACTAAAGTCATTAGGATTTATCATTAGGTAGCAGCAAATGTCTGCACGTGTCTGAGATATGTCGTCCAAGGAACTGTCCATCAGACTGAGATTTGAAATCATCAAGTCATTCCGTGCTATAATTAGTTCTCTATCCTATCTTCTTAATTATCTCGCTTTCCCTGCAACCTCCTTTTTTTCATTGCCGTTGAATTGCAAAAAGTTGTATTGTATGAACTTGTTAAGGTGTGAAAGCGTTACTGCATCTGTCATTCCTGATATTATTAGCCTGCAGTGTTACAGATTATAGGTCATAGAATAGGCCTTTCAAATTTCAATGGAGTCAATACATTTAAAGAAAGATGTGCGTCAAGGGAATCACAAAGGGATTTTTGTAGTTTTTTAGGAAAGCAAAAGTCTTCCAACGTGTTCATTTACTCAGTAGATGAAGCTGTAACATAACCAACCAACCCTGGATACTAAGTCTTGGCTCACAAGTCATGACTGTTGTAGAGGAAATCGACTATCTTCAATTGTTCACAAAAATGGAAACATAACAAACTGGCTGAAGTTGTGTAACGGTTAATCAGTACAGAGTACATATAATTGGATGCGTGAATACCACTGTGTCATCTGGGTATACAGTGAAATGAAAACAAAAATACAGTGCATGAGAGAAGAGTCCAGGCTGCATCTGGGAGACTGGCGAGGTGTAAGCAGTAGTAAAACAGTCAGTGTTCTTGCAAACCTTGGAGTCTTTTATCAAGTGCTGCTGTTGCGAATGCTCAACTTACAAGCATGTTCCCATTCAAAATCCTGTTCATCAGTAAACCTTATGATGAAGTTGCAAGGACGGTTACCAAAGTGCTGTCTTTCCTCTTCCTACAGTGCTCTGGGCAACAGAGGTTTCTCTCAAATACCCATAATTGCAATTTTGGAAACAGATAAGTTAAACATTATGTGTGTCATAGGACGGTCAACAAGCAGCCCGTACTGATACTGACAAACAAACAAACAACAAACTAACTTGATATGGCCACCCAAATATGTATAGAGATGATAAGCTAAAATTGACAGGCCATTTTCTTAAAACAGCAACCTTGCTTTGCCTGTACTGAAAGAATGTGAGCAGAAACAGAGTAGGATCAAAAGGCTACTTCAATTCATTTTCAACCTACAGTAGCCCGTGGCATTCAGCCAAGTCGATACTTTTCAAAATGTCATGGCTTACTTCGCTGTTGGGCTTCGTGTACTTTCAGTTCACAGTCAGTGCTTTTCCTGATACAAACAAGAAAGACTTACATAATAAACAACAACTGAAGCCAGGAATCAATTATTAGTATAGCCTCGCAGCATAAAAACACTCCCTGCACTGATTTCAGATCATTCCTTCTCCCTGAACCAGATAGTATTTATTGATATTATTGTGACTATAATTGCTTTAAGCAGTATTCATGATTGAAAGTTCTGGCCCAGGCTTTTCCCTGACAGTTAGGTGAGTTATATTTTGCTTATGCAGCATCATGCTGTACCTTGGAGCCGGCCGGAGCGCCTTTCCAAAAAGAACTGCCAAGGCCCTGCCTGACTGTGTTTTCATTGTAGCGGTGCTTACATCAGTTTGCTTTACAAAAATGTGCCGCCTGTATGCTGACAATAGGCTTTTGTCAAATCAGGGAAGTGTTGATAGTTTGATTGTATGCTGTGTCATACTTTCCCCCTCTCGTGCACACAGTGTTCTTTGTTTCCATGTTTGTACATAATACAGCATCTCCATTATTCAACCAGAATATAAAGACCATGAATGGAAAACTAAATTTAAAACTACAAATGGTTTTGAATGTTGGCCTTCTACTCACAATAGGTGTGGACGTCACAAGGGCATGCAATTCTCACACTTCTTCTCATATGACATAAACAAGTTGGTAAGGAAGTTGCTAAATTCCTACTTCTTCTCAGCCTGCTGAACTTTTGCAAACTTGAAATAGTTCAAGTGGTCTCTGCCGGCACCGCAACGTCAGATGAGGAGTTAAGTCATTGCGGTTAACAAGATTAGGCTTGACTGGGCTGACCAATGTCAGGTTGAAGACACGGGATAAGGTACAGAGGTGATTTACAGCAGCTCTGAACAGGACTATATCTGGAGAACAAAGAAGCGCCACAGGCGGGGACAGCAGAGTGTGAAAAAGGCGTGTTGAGCTGCAATATTTTACATTAAACCTGTAAATTAAGGACTTATTTTTACCAAAGGGCAAAAGAGGTGACGGTGTAAAGCTCAGGCTAGCTTTGGTAATTTTTTGTTGTTGCCTAGTTTTAATGAAATGTGTTTTACAAGGCATTTTAGCTGATCTTAGATCGGCAAGAGAGTCTAAAAAGTATATATATATATATATATATATATATATATATATATATATAAAGATATATATATAAAGATATATATATATATATATATATATATATATATATATACATATATATAAAGATATAGAGAAAGACAGATAGATTTACATATATACATACAGAGCAGTGCAGTGCAGTAATTGCATGCTGCTTTGTTATTTCATCTCTTTGGGCTCTACCTGCTTCGTCTGATGGTGCGCTCCACGCCTGTCCTCCTCCCTGCTGCCTCATCAGTTCTGAGGCTGCAGTTCTTAGGATCCTGTCAACAGTGCTTTGGTGCTAGAACTGATGGGAGCACCGTGCTCTCCGCCGTTCTTCGCATCAGTCATTTGAACACTTCGCCTCAGGAAGGAAATCGATCTCCTGCCAAGTTCGGGAGAGAGCGAGAGGAGCAGGAGAGATAGGGAGAAAGAGATGGAGAAATGTCCCCACACCTGCCTTTCTTCCCAGGTAGGAAACTGTGAGCGATCCTGTGTCAAAGCTAAGAGAGTGTCAGTCAAAACGTTATAACAGATGGCGGTTCTTAGGGCTAAAAACACAGCGTTTCATGAAGCCTAATCAGCTAAAAGCCCAAAAGGTAGTGGTTGATTATGCACGAGTGTTTACAGTTCCAGCTCTAATTGAAGCAGCGTTTTTTACTGCACTTTTGCTCCGTGACCAGAGGAATGTTGCTTCATCACAACACAGACGTGATAAAGATAAATGACTCACGCTCAGCCAAGGCCAACATATCAGATTGTGAAGCTACCTCCTCTTACATAAAGGGAAGAAAATAATTGTGTAATTAGAAATCCACTTTCAACAGATATAAACAATTACATTCTATTCAAAAGAGCTCTTTGGCATAAACGTTTAAGTTCCATTGTTTCCAAAATACTGTCATGGATGGAACATTTTACAGAAGAAAACATAACATGTTATAACATCAACATATAAGTGAGCAATTTGCAACAAATTACAGCATGATAATATATAACCAGCAGATTTCTTAATTTGTTCGATTTATATTGGTTATTTTAGACTCCTGTGGAGGAGAGAACAGATGAGCATCACTAGTTAGGTATACATTACACCTTCAAGAGACAAGTGTGTTGTTATTGGTTTCCCCAGCTTATCTGAGATTCAAATACCCGATAACAGTGGAATAACTGTTGTCATGCTCTGCTTGTGTTACAGTTACATTTTCGATACGTCAAAACGCTTCACACCATCAGCAAAAAAAAAAATCTAATGTGAATCATTTTCCTTTCCTTTCACAAAACATGCATTCAGTGACCACGTTTACCAAACTCCATGAGCTCTTCCTGGTCACACTCCACCGTCTGCAAACTGTAAAGTAAAAAAAAAACCCATTAAAAACACGTGATGGCAACGTCTGTGTACTCCTGCAGGGAACCATACTGAAATATTTAAAACATCTTGGGAAAATATTCAGGCAAAAATAAAATAATGATCAATCCAAACACAGCTGATTGCAGTTTGAGCTGAGAGCCAACCCAGGTGTCCTGTTTTTAATCTCTTTACTGAACAGAAAAAAAAGAGGGGACAGCTTTGGAATGAGAAGGGAGAACGTGTGGAGGACAAGGGAGAGGGGAAGACCAAGAGCGGTCGTCTCTGATGAGATAAGAGCCACAATTAATGACTGTGTTGAAAACCATAGACTCTTCTTTGAGACAGGGTGCAACAAAATCAGCATCATTCAACAGCCCCATAAATAGTACACCCATTTTACAGCAAAAGAAGAGGTGAGATATGTATCCTTCTGTGTTAATTGAACTACAGATTACAGGAGAAAGGGAGGGTTGGAACACTCACAGCATAGACAGTATGACTGATCACACTATACATGTTGTTAATGAGTTGTTTTTTTTGTCGTTACTGCAGCCCTGGAATTCCAGGAAATTGTTTTTCTTGTTTCAACTTTCTTTTCCACAAGTTGATCAGTAAATGCAAATATAAAGACAAAATAAAGGATATTGAAGCAACTTTCTGATTCATTCTTGCCACATTTACTTTAACAATACAGTCAACAATGTGGAAAAAGTCTTATTCCAAAGTGAAAGACTGATTTATTTGTAAAAAGAAAATATCTTTTGAACATCAAAAATAAAACTTCATCAGTTATGAAATGCTCCCTGCTCTGAGTGCTTTTAAGGTCATTGTGTGACGAGTCATACTTTCCAACCTTGAGACCTAAAAAATTGGGACGATTTGGAATTAATTTAACCTTCTGAACATAGGCTTACTAATATTCATCGGTTCTCATTAATATCTTTGCACCCGCCACTTATAGAGTCTGTGCACGCCCCCTGTATTTATCAGCCTCTCAATGGCGAACGATGTCAGGGCGACCCCTGTGATTGACAGAAATATTGATGCAGCAGATTTGACAAAATGCATGCCAGGTCAAGTCTGCACTGCACAGTAAAAAGAAATCCTCCGTCCTTAGACCGAGATTCGAGAAAAGAGAGACACCCCTCAGACAACTAAAATCTCATTGACAAAACATCCAATCCAAGTAAATCATACAAAACATTAGTGAAGAATGTGGATCCAGGAGGATGACTGAGCCAAAGTCAACGGGGTGGTGCACGAGCCACACAACCTCCTCACCACAGTGGTGACCTGGAAGATAATTTGCAAGAAAATATCAGAATGTATCAAGAAAATGCACAACAGTACAGACGGAAAAAGATTTTTAAAAAGTAGTGTGCAATTATCCACAGGGGGCCCAACGGTATGCCAATGCCCTTTTCATTTAAATGTGCATTATGTAAGAATTGGCTGCCTTTTTTGTTTCATACTCAAAACAAACAAGGGGCAGCATAACACCAGAGTAACACTAACTGCTTCTGACTGTAAGTGGCTTTGGCTACTCTGTTAGCCGTACAGTTAGCAGCCAGGACTAGGAGCTCTCAGGGCCCAGGGTAGTTTTGGTCCATAAACTGCTAGCACAGGAGCTTTAGAGCGGGGTGGGCCACAGCTAGCTTGTTAGCATGCTTATTTCATTAACAATATAAATCAACCTCAAAACTGTGATTTCCGTTTTTGAATGTCTCCAACTAAGATTTTAGAATATTGAAGCCCTTTAAACTTTCCATAAGTTCTGCAACTTCCCTGGGAATCTTGAATTAGCGAGAGTATCTTTTTGCTTTCCTCCATTTCCCTGTCTGTCTCTCACTAACTTAGGAGGACAAGTTGCAACAGTATGGTAAAATACACACTGTACAGTGCCAAGAAGAAGTTGAGAAGGGAAGAAAGATGCAAAAATGTGTCAGTAGTCCGGAGAAACACAGGAGAGTCGTGAGTAGTGGAGATGGCAATGAGAGATGAGCGCCCCCAAGGGTTCCTATGCTTTTTGAGTGACAACTGTTACCTGTAAGCTTATTTTTGAGACATATATGAAGGCTTTTGGTGGTTTGAGTGAGTTTTGGGGATGAGAATCATGGTTTGGCCAAGATGCATGTTGGTAATGCAGGCTGTAAAAAATGCTTCTGGTTGACCCATTCCTTATAGCAATTGATGAAGACTACATTGTTTCAGTATGTGAATCGAGGCGATCAGAAGGCATCAGTCCAAAGTACCATGTATTCTTGCACTGCCTCACTCCTTTGATGTTAAATCTCTCTGAGAATGTGACACAGGCGACAGCTCAAGCCAACTCTCCCATTACTGTTGCCTTTAACTGTGACGCCTATCTGGCCACCAACAAAATCCTTTATGCTATGCTTCAAACTGAGCCAGCATTTGGCCTACTTCCTGTTTGTTATTTTGCATTTTTGCCCTTTTTCATCAAATCCTGTTCCCAAAACTCAAGGAAATACACAAGCCTTTCTTATTTCTTCAGGACTGCTGTTGATGATTTGGATGCGAATGCTTTTTGAAACCCAAAGCTGTATATCGTGCGCGTGTGTGTGTGTGTGTGTGTAAGAGAGAGAGAGAGAGAGAGAGAGAGCAGGTTTGCGGTAAGCTAGAACTCTAAGAGCTGAAATGAAATAATAAATATGTAAATGCATTGCCATCACTTGCTGGGTTTCCACAGCGATAGGCTGGCTGCCATCCAGCCGTGCCTCCATTCCAAAATTCATACGACACAGCGTGTGTTTGCGAGAGTTTGTACTGTATGCCTATGCATGTGCAGGCACACAATATTGAGTGTGAGTACTTTGTGTATTTTGGTACGGATGCATATGTGTAGGCTGATTGCTAATGAGAGAGTGAGAGAGAGACTGTGCGTGTGTGTGTGACAGTATGAAGGGAGATGTGCAGCGTGTGCCGTAACCTCTATTGTCAATTTGTGCAGCCTAAGATCCGCATGTTAAGTGGAGCAGAAAAAGCATCTCTGTGTGTGACAGTAATAGTGTCTCTCTGCGTTTTTATTACTCAGCTGGAAACATGTGCACACACATACACACACAGCCATACAAATGATTTGACAAAAAACTCCAGCCTGTCATCCAACTAAAGGTACCATGAAAAAATGAACATCTTGAGACACGTCTCGGAATTTTGAAATGTGTATATGCTACTCTGTGGCCCTGCAGGAACACCAGCAAGGATAATATGTATTTTCAGACGTGCTCATTGCAGGAACAGGAACACATTCTTTTATTTATTTATTTTTTCAGAATGGTGGATTCAAGTCTCCTTTTTTTTGCTGTGGTCGTGTTTGTGTCGTGTTCCCGCTCAGGTGTCACCCTCGTTCTCCCCCCTCCTCCTGGTGTGGAGGTCTACACCTGATCTTACTTGCCACTTAGACTGGGTGATATAAAATGCTGCTGGTGTTAGTGGGCTGGGCAGCTGTAGTGTGCAGGAGCCAGAGTGGTTGAGCTACATGCTGCACCTCTCCTTTTGGAGACTAATCAATCTGTGTTCAGTGCAATGTTTTTTTTTTGTGACTAAACAATGTTCCAGATTAACTACCTCCTGTTTCTTTTCCCTCCTTTATGCTCGGTTTTATTTTTACTATGTTGCTTTCCTCATTCCCTGGCCTTACAATGATGTAACATTTTTTAACATCTTTTTCTTTTTACAACTAAATTAAAACAAATTCTCTGAACTGATTTAACTTTTAAAACTTGTCACACGGTTTTCTACTCAATGCCACAGCGCGCCAATGAATCTCCCATTGTAGATGCACAAATGCAACCAGAACACTTCATATACATTTAAGCAATATTACCAGAGAGGGTGTGCTTTAACGTCATTTGAGCACCACAGTGATGCGGCAGGAGCGAGGCGCTTGTGCCATGGTCCACAAGCAGCTCAAATGACGTTAAAGCACACCCTCGAGGGTAATATTGCGATTATACAACTAATACCAACAAAAATAAAATGTATAATCAAAATATATCCATGTTGATGGACAATTTGCTCTCAAATTTTAAAGGTTTTTGCAAGTGTGCGTCACGTTTCCATGGAAACACACGGGGTCTGACTAGTAACTGAAACAAAATCAGTCACGTCAGTAGACTCATATGTGTAATGGAACGTAGTTTACCACTACAGCAAATAATCCAACCCTTAGTAACGACTTAGCAACAGAAAGGATTTTCTAGTTCCAGATGAGTGACCTCTGAGCTGTTAATGTTTTATCGCAGTCTCGGAATTTCCCGAACTAAATCAGTACTGCACAGATAAACAAAAAATGCTTATTTTTATTGCCCGAGTTATAACAAAGATGTTGATTTTTTTTAATTTATATTTTTTATAAAACATTTTCACCGCGGTCACCATAGTGTCTCTCACACCGAAGGGAAAAAAAATAATAGCCGGGCGTTTATTTGTTTCAGTCACTTAACAGACCAGGCGTTTATTTGGTACAGGCGTTTAATTCCTTCCTCTCAAAATTCTTGGATGAAGATGTCACAAACTTCACCAGCTTCTCTGTGAATTCTCTGGCATCCTTCTGGGCAATAGCTGTCTTCTGCAAGTGAAGTTGTTGTGGCGGAGGAATATATATGTATATATATATATATATATATATATATACATACACTGCTGATAAAAATTTTAAGACAAGTTTAAGACAATTGCAAGAATTTACATTTTGCACGGTTGGATCTTAAAAAGGTTCTAAGTAGAGTTTCAAAATGCAAAAAAAAGAAATGGGAGCGACACAAAAAAAAAATTGAGTAAGCAATTTATTGAAAACAACAATTAAACTGAAATAGGCTGTTCATCAGCTGATCAAAAGTTTAAGACCACAGCCTTTAAAAGCCAAAATCTGCGCAAAAATGTGGATTCAATGTCATTTTCTGTCAGGCATTCACACTGTCATGACCTCCTGATGGCAAAAGCCAAAAAGCTTTCTCTTTTTGTGCAAAATGTAAATTCTTGCAATTTTTCAACTGGTCTTAAAATGTTGATCAAGAGTGTATATATATATCACTTTGTTAAATGTAGTTGATGCAGAGGATAACTAACTTCAGTCAAGTTGTTAAATGTTGTTTAATGTAAAGATAAATGAAAAAGCGATGCACAGTTGATGTGTGTTGTGCTGACGACTGTAAATAGCTTTGGAAAGCATTGGGAAACGTATTTAACTGATTGGAAGAAACTGCGAAGAAGCTTGGTATCTTTACGCAGTTGGAGCACCCCAGGAAAAGGAGGTACTTTTTTAGATGGATGATCCTGTTAGACTGCCATATCATATTCATGAGCTGAAGTACATTTCCTAAATGTTGAAAGAAATTTCTGCTTCAGCCTAAAAGAGCATTAGGCAAAACAAGACAAAATGAATCCCCTGAATCTATTGTGACCATTTTAATTTGCAAGAATTATCGTCTCCAGGCAACAAAAGCTCGGTGCGGTGAACAGGCAGTGCTACCGACCTGTTAGCAAGCTACACCTTGTTACTAGTCCACAGCCATAGCCACAGCTGACACAAGGCCAATGAATCACACTGCATCCATGAAGCTAACCAAAAAAGTACTCTTCCATTTTTACTATAGTGTTTTCAGGTCTGGCTTGTTGCATCATTGGCTATAGCACTCCATAGAACAGATACAAATTTGAATGCGTCGGGTAGAGAAGAATGTAGGAGCACATCTTTCCTTTCACCTGCCGTTTGAACAGTAAATCCAATTTGTTAATGAATACAATGTCAGCACGGGGGATTTGAGGACAGCATCTCATTTTCTGTTTAACACTCTTCCTTACATGCCTTGTTTTGGTCCTTTAAGCTGACCTCAACGTCCTCCTGCTGCCGACAAAAGGAAAATTTGGACAGAAACCTCCAAAGTAATAAACAGCCTCAGGAAAGCCATGGCATTTAGTGTGTCATTTATCAATTTACAACATTCTATCAATTAGATCCATTTTACACTGAATCATAACAAAAAGATGCAGAGGAAATGAAAATGAAATAATTGCTGGCTGACTGCCTCTCGAAAGCTCCCTGAACGTGCATTGTGAGGTGCAGCTAATTTGTGGGACGCATCAAAATCGGTGAGAGTTAGCGATGTTGGAAATGTGAGACTGCATGCTGCAGATTTGATAAAACAGGCCCCAGCTGCGTTCTTACGTGGCCAGTCTTGGCTTTTTCCAAATTAGCTATCCTGGCAGGATGAGGCACTTTTTCACAAAACACTCAACCTCTCAAAATTGTTCCAGGAACATCGCGCTGACTGTAATTTGCTCCAATGGCCTGCCCGGTTTTCAGATCTCAACCGAATCGAGCACTGAGGATGAACTGAACTGAGGTTTTACCACATAGAATCTCGTCACATCCTTGGCCCTACTAGGTTGCAGGCAGCTATAATGTCATGTGCGGGTATAAAATCAAACCATTGCCCTGTACATCCCAAACGTTGTGCATCTATTAAGTCTTTCTTTGACAACACTTAATCTCCCAATCATCTCTCTCTCTGTCTATGCAGACATTGTATATATACACTGAGTTAGAATAAGCTGGTTTCACAAATACAGAGTCCCTGGCTCTGCTAGTGGGGAAACTGACTGTGGTGCTGCTGATTTTATAAAGCGATGAAGCGTGAGCACTTCTCCAAATGGTCTGTTTTGAATCTGATTGTTTTAAGGCCATTTTTCCATTTTATTCTGCAAGTATGGTTGCACAGTTGACAGCAGCCACAGCTTGAGTTTATGTTAAATCTTTCCTCTAGACAAAACAATGAAGTCTCTGTTCGAGGTCTTCTTAACTGCCAGACTGCCAGGAAAGAAAAAAACAAACACATTTTGTATATGTATTGAAAGCGTGAGTATGAGTGCCATGGTACTGTGAGTGAAGAGATCATCTTTACACCAACTTATAGTGCACTTATTACATTTGGGTACTGACTCACTGGGTCACAGTTCTTTACTCCAAAAAATGTTTGGGGTCGCTGTGTGAAACATCATAGCACTTGAAACCCTAGCCCGTATTGTACAAGAGGAGGTTGATATCCACGCAGGGAAGCTATGTTTAGTTTGAGAGGGAGGCTGTAATGATTTTGAAAGTTGCCTCTCTCAGTGGCTCATTCTGCACAGATTAGGTCTGGTATTTTACAATGTTAAAGCTCTGTGCATTATACAGTAGGTGCTTCAGACTTTGTGGAAACGGGGGCAGTGGACTGTGCTTTGTCAGCATATAGTTTCCAGCAAGCTTTTCTTTGCTTTTTTTAAAATTGCATGGCATTTGTGCTATGGTATTTGAGGTTCCCATATGCATGGAGGCTAAAGGCTACAGACCTTGAGTGGGCTGACAGAGTGACCTTCAGAGTCCAATTCAAAAACTTCAACTCAGGATATCTCCCAATCCTCCCTAACCCTCAGTCACTGACTGACACTTTGCATATTGACTTCAAATGGCCTGAAACACACTCCTAAAAACTTTATGGAGGAACATTTCACTGCAGCAATGTGGAGAGATCTCACCTCAAAATCACCTCCAAAATGAACAAACTCTGTTTTTATTGTTCTGACCTTTGACCTTACATCAAATCAATTTCTTCATTTGTTAGTTCATCATTGTCTTGACATCTTCTTCCTGATGCCTTATTCTATCACAAGCACACATTTGGTTACATTTCACAGGTCAAATTTCACATCTGATCCATCCCATTCTCATAGCGACAGTTTCAATTGCCCCCACATCATTTGACCCATTGACTCAAAATCAGTCAGTGTGTTTACATGCCCAGCTTAGTCGGATTACAGCCATAGTTCAACTATGCTACTCAACCAGACAACTGCAATTATCCGAGTATACATGCCGGTGAGAAAATTGGATTATTGGGCCGGAGCATGTCATACCCCGGTACACTAGGTGGCGCTGTACCCATTTCAACTAGTGGTAACAGAAACACCTCCGGCTGACCTCTCTACGTCACCAGCTGCCTTGGCATTCCAGAAAGATGGCGTACGAAGAGCGAGACGAAGGTACATCTTTTACACTTCGTATATAGTGTACATGATAATTACACAAACTAGATGCACAATGGCTCTTTCTTGCGGTGATTTCGGAGGAAAGACGCCACCGCCGCCGTCTGTCTACTTCCGGCTCACGGCCCCGGGGAAAAATCTCGCGCCTGCGCAGAACGCAAAATCCGATCCGATCCGATCCGATCCGCTGGAACGTATACATGCAGGAGTAATGCGACTATCAATCGAATAATCTAGGTGCTTTAATTCGACTATGAGAAATCCGATCCGGTCCGATTTTAGTCAGACTAAGGTGTATACATGCATCTTAAAGATCCGATCATAGTCGGACTAACACAGTAATTCGGTTTTCTTGAGTGTCATGTAAACGCACTAAGTGTCACAATGTCTTTGGTTAGTAGGTGAATGAGACACAACTGTTTTTATTGGATTTTGGTGGAATTTCTATTTTTCACAAATATCTTAGTTCAAAAGTCAGAATAATGTAAATAGAGTTCATTCATTTGGAGGTGAAATTGAGGTGAGATTTCTCCACATTGCTGCAGTGAAATGTAACCAAATGTGTACCTTTGATAGAGTAAGGCATCAGGAAGAAGATGAAAAGACAATGATGAGCTAACCTATAAAGGAATTGATCTGACCTAAGGTCAAATTTCAGAATAATATGAATAGCGTTTGACACTTTGTCAAATTTCAACTCTGATCAGACTCATTCACTTTGCATAGGGAAACGTCCTATTCAATATCTTCTAGGTCATTTGACCCATTGACTCAAAATCAGTGTCACAGTGTCTTTGGTTACTAGTTGAATGTGATACACCTGTTTTTAATGGATTTTGGTGGAATTTCTATTTTTCACGAATATCTTGGTTCTAACTCTCAGTCCAACTATGTGAAACCTTAGAAAAGTTGTCAACAAAAAAGGGTACCAGTGGACTCGAATGGCCCTGAAACATACTTCTAAACACCTCCTGGAGGAGCTTGACACTTCAAGTCAAATTTTACCTCTGATCCAGAGTGCGTCCAGTGTGAAACCAGAAAGCAATGGTCAGTTACTGATGAAGTTACGCCAAAAACATAATGTGGCGTAAGTTAGGTAACATACCTAAACAGCAATGTTTTCCTCAACCTAACCAAGTAGTGTTCTTGCCTAAACCCAACCAAACTGCAATTGTGGTAGAAGGTCCTTTACCTATGTTGCCATTAAGCTGCTATGGTCATGTTGCAGTCGTTTTGAGAGATGCTGACAATTGACCTATTCAGTTGTTAAGTATGAGGACTTGTTGGCACAGCATTGTTACAGCAGAAAATAGGAACTAGAACCTAAACAAATCCAAAGTTTCAACATTGTTTGTGGAGACGTACTTAACATTTATTCAGGCGATTGAGTTGTCCCAGTCTAATACCTTTGCATAAAACACATTTGAATAAGTTTTTTTAGGGCACCTTGAGCAAGGGGTTTGCTTTGATGCTAAAAAATGACTTGTGGAAGTTGCTGCTTAACTTGTGTAGGCTATGTCGCAGCAGATAGATCAAATGTATAATCGTTGACATGACAATACTCTATCCACTTTATAAATCAGATTAAGGTATGATTAATATTACTCAAGTAGGATTAAGGTATGATAAATGTTAGGTAAGTAAATTTGGCCTAATAGCATGCATTTATTTTTCCTTTTTCTCTACAGTTATTTACACGTCAAAAGAATGGAGGCTTTAATGGTCCCAGTGCATCCAGTTTAACACAGCAAGTCAGACTGTAATTCTTATAATTCCCAATCCCGTTTTGGATAATATTAAATTCCCCATCACAGTGGATGATAAACTGGAGACTCATTTCCTTCTTACACTCCCTAACTGTCTTCCCCTCTGTAATTATTTTCTTGTATCACATTTCAATTATACCTACCTCTGAGTGCTTTGTTTTTCACTTTAGTCTGTGTCTATTGTTTACCTGCTCTTCTCCTCTCGCTCTCGGAGCCAGGTAGGTATTGTTAATAAACACCTCCAGAGCTCTAGGGCTCTCCTGGGCTTGACAGATTGACCCAGCGAGAGGCATTATGGTGATTTACATTCCACATAATGGCGACACAATATCAGCAGGAATGTAATGCTGCACATTTAGTGAAAATGACTTGGACATAACTGGATTGCAATAATGATTAGAGCTGACAAAAGATGAAGGATTGCGGCTTCGCTTGCTTCCACTGTTTAATGAAACACTGACATCCCAAATCAGTCCCAAACTAGTCAGTTGCCTAGACTAGAGCGTAGATTTAGGCTGAATAAAACTGTTTGATTTTTGATCAGATTAATTGTAGTTTACATGAGTCCTTTTCGCATAGAGTTGTAGGTTAACAGGCTCTTTAATTTAAGATTTAACTTTAATTTTTGTGAAATTACATAGGATTAGAACACAGAAGAGAAGTAGAGAATTAGAGAAAAAACACATGTTCACATGTTCAATGTAAACGCCATCTAGTGCTTCACTGAGCCTAATCCAGTGTGGACATCATCACAGATTAACAGATGTACCTACAAACACCACCATCATAGATGAACAGAGTCCGTGCAGCATTTATAGCTACTCAATTCCGGATGCCTGACAACACTTAAACAAGATCTTATGTAAAATGATTCCTTCAACCACAATGGAGAACCCAGTCACTCACATTAAAGTGTTCCAAGTCCTTGTTTGAATCTGAAATGTTCTGAAGGGGAACGAGCAAATATCCTTTCTGGAAAATGCCTAAATATATTTTGGTGTCCTCTTGTCCTTTGCCTATCTCTCTCAAATCATAGAGTGGCCAAGTTGTTAAATATAGTACTATGTCAGTTTTCGGATGATGTACCATGTGATTTCTGGGTTTTAAACATCCAAGTTTTCAACCACTGCTGTTTTGAGGAATACAAACACAAAGATATCCCTTTCGTCATTTAAAAGATCTTCATACAGTAGTTCCAGTGTGGGAACGGTGGAGGACATGTGCGCACATTTAAGTGACAGAAAGGAGACATTTCCGGTAGGCAAGTTTAAATCCATCCTGGCAAGCAAGATCCCTAACTGACATCCTGAACAGATAACTAACAGTGGAGGATAAAGGTTGTCATCCTGAGGCTGGATGCATAAATGTGCAGATTTGCACTGAGCTGTCTGTAGTTCTGATGGCTGCAGTAGCAACCCCACACTGAACTAACACACTAAGGGCGGTAACTGGACAGAGGTTTTGAGTTTCATATAACACTCCTTTTTATCAGTAGTTTTGACAGAATGGTTCCCTTTGTAGTGCACACATTTAGGTAACATTTCTTAGTCAGTTTTGCTATTTTTGTTTCAGTAATTTCAGTTACTTAATTGTCTTGGAAGTTTATAAAATATTCTTTGAGTTACCAGTTCCTGAGACTTGCAATGGAGTTCCTGGCTGGCCAGTAAAAGGAGGCTGAGCTGCATCAGCTGGAGTTACATAGTGATGGCTGCTAAGTGGACTGTATCATTGGCCTCCTGCATCATGGGGAGGGGCCATGGTTCATGGTTTGATTGGTAGATGATATTTCAGTGCAAAATATTATTATATTAATGATTATTATTTTTCTTCCCTTGAGATCAGGTAGACTTATTAAGTTTTGATCTTTTGTTATTGTAGTTTTGTTTAAATGGTTACGTCCATGTCTATCCTCCCTGTGTCTCTAAAATGGCCTGATCAGCCAGTATATGTGAACCCTTATATCTCAGTTGTTAGGTTGTTTTTAGTTGGTCCTGAGCCAGGTTATATTTGGTTTAGGTTAAGTTCTATTTGGCTGACCTATTTTAGATGCCCAGAACTTTATTGAATACTTTGTAAATTGATTATTTTCATTTTTGTTAATAAAACTCATTCTCTTGAAAATTGCACTGCATTCTTGTCCCTGACAGTAGCCCTTGCCCCAGCTTTAGAAAAATCCTGTGGATGCATTGTCCCGTGCTTAAAATTCACATCTCGGTCATAGTGACAATGGGCACAAATACACAAGGTGTCTGCTTACTCTCACAGTTGAACATAAGCAATGTCCCCTAACAATGCCGAATCACCCATGGTGTGTCTTTACGCAAATCTATTATGCACTGATATACAGTATAATGACAGTGGCATTGTAAAAACCTGCTGACTCATTAGGCCTACTGTATGATCAGTGTTTTTTGGCACAAACCTTAAAAATAGTGTTAACTTGTCACACAATTATCACAGTGTTATATTCAAAACATCAAGGTTGCAATCCTCCCCAAACAAACATTCATGATGTGTGCTCAGAGCCTTGTGCAATTTAGCTGTGCTATTACATAATTTGATGTCTGGCCTCTGTTGTGTAAATAGAGTGTAGAGAGGTTAAAGAGACTGTCCCGGCTGATCAGTGTCAGGATGCAATCTTAATTTCAATGTTGGAGCTCACAAATCAATCAAATGCCTAAAAACAAATGGTTATCAAAATATTAAAGACAACAGCTCTGACATTGACCCTGTTTCAGTAATAATTCATTGGGGATAAAAGCCTATAAATAAATTAACATCTGATGACTCTCTATCATATGCCAGTTGAATTACAAAAAACAGAGGAGATGACAATAATCTTGTAACAATCTGATGATTATTAAACCATCATAGACTATAACACTATTTAAAATCATACAATTCAATAGCCACTTTAAACTAAATTTACATATTTTAAAGAGGTCATATTTAGCTTTTTGGGGATTTGCCTTGTTATCTAGCATTTTTGCGCATGTAAAAGGTCTGCAAAGTGCGTCCAAGCCAAAGGGAGTTACTCTCTCTCACAGAGAACAGTAGCGAGGGTAGCGAGCTGAGCCTTTACTTCCATAACTTAATGCATATGTGCAACTCTCATCAATGAAAAATAAAATTTCTTTTGAAAATTAATATAAACCTATTCTACTAGGATCCCCAGATAAAAGTATGAACGTGAAAATGTACATAATATGAACTCTTTAAAAAGAGGGAGACATCAAAGCTAGCTCCTAAACCATTCAATGTAGGCTCCACACTCAAAAAAGTCTGACACCACAGACATAATACCTAACTGGCTTCCCAACTTCAAACACTGCCAGATGTGTCCCTTCATTCACATGGCTGACCTGGAAGTACAGCTGCCTGGAATTGAACACAGTGTGGGGTAAAACACAAACATTTTACCCCACACTACCTGTTGTCTCCCAGTACTTTGTACATTTAGTTGACTGTTGCTTTTCAATAACTTCTTATTCTGCAAATAGGTTGCAAATGTAAAGCATTAAAAATAGAGTTTTAATAAATGATTGAAATTCATCTTTAACAAGTCTCCTGTTTTGTGCAGCACTCGCACACTTTATGCTGTGATGTGGAGAATTGCAAAGACTGAAACTTATTAATTTAAGTAATTAAAAAAAAAAACTTTGAAAAGATTTGATGGTTTAAAAAAAAACCATCAAGTCTTTTGCACCAACTAGTCTGAACAACTAGGGTGGCAAATGAGGTAACCCCCTGGTGGTGTGGAAGCAAGGGAATCTCAGCTGGTGCTGCTCGTGTGGGTAGTTAAATTTAAAAGCAATGAGCCTTGATGGGAATGCAGGAGTGCTTAATATCACCCACACAGTGTACTTGTTAAAGTTTTGCTGGCTTGTGAGTCGGAGTGTCTTGAAATCAAGCTGATATCTCTGCACTGACACAAGTTGCATTCTCTTTACGGAAAAATAAGCAAAGTTTTTTTATTACAATTTCTATTCGGGAATTTATCAAACATTTGTCAAAGCCTAGTTCTTGATCTTTAATTTGCAGGTTGTGATATAAATACTTTGATTGTCAGAGATATGCACCAGGGCTGACACCCTAAACTTTTAATTATGAGTGTACAATTATAATGTACTAATTATAATTATACAGACTGATGATTTGCTTGA
Source organism: Sparus aurata (assembly GCF_900880675.1). Lineage (NCBI taxonomy): Eukaryota > Metazoa > Chordata > Actinopteri > Spariformes > Sparidae > Sparus > Sparus aurata. The sequence continues at coordinate 10,225,725 of NC_044198.1, forward strand.
ATACATGATGAGCCGTTGAGCGTGGAAGTGTGCTGTAGGTGTTTTAAGTGCATACCAGGCACTTTTTAAGGGCTGACACTGACACTGAAAGAGTATTTTAGAAGTGACTGTCTTTGTGTTGTTGTTGGACAGCAAGGAACAAACAGGTGATGATCGGTAAATGATAATCCAGAAGAGGGAGAGCAAAGGAAAGAGAGAGTCAGGTTCATTGGTTAAGGATGGACAGGTTGAGCATCGATTCAGGTTGCCCGAAGATGATGATCCGAAAGAGTGAGCTATGATAGAGCATGTAGCACTTTGTGCTACATGCTCGTGTATAAAAAGTGCTCTATAAATAAAGTTGATATGATTTGATTTTGATTTGATGACCTGTCATGTGATTAACGCAGACAGGTTGACTAAAATTAGCAAAACAGGTTCATCAGATCATTAAGAATGTTTGAAAATTATAAATATTGGTTTACATTGCACAAACCTCTTTCTCCACTTGGTCCTCACAAAGCTGTAAAATGTCCCATTAGACACTCTGACATTCACGCACACACACACGCACGCACGCGCACACACACACACACACACACACACACACACACACACACACACACACACACACACACACACACACACACACCTGTTCCAGAACAGATGACAATCGAGGGCCAACCCCACTGGCAGGATGCCGAGATAATCAGCGAATACTGAGAAGACAGCTAATTAACAGCCACTGCAAGCTGATAGTTTGAGCAGATTAGCCGCTTTCTAGAGAGTTGAAAGGACAAAGATATGCCTGTCAGGATCTATCCATTTGAGTAATAAGGTACGTGTGTGTGTATACATGTGTGTGTGTGTTTCTTTATGTCTCTATCCACCAGTGGAGTATGGTCCAGATAAAGGCAGAGGAGGTTGCTTCTTCTGTATTTCTGAGAGCCAAAAGGGAGAACAAAAGCCACACCAGGTGAGAAAGTAAAGGGCAGTCATTGTGAAGTGGTGGTGGAGGGCAGATAAGGGCAGGTTCCTGCTGTCCTACTGAGAGCAGGACTTCTCTTATCAGTTTAATCCACCTCATATTTTTTTCATGCGGATTTTTTATTTTTTAAGGGAGGAAGGAAGGAAGGACGGAAGGAGGATGTTCTTCCTGACCAATCAACAACCACCATGTTCTCCTTTAAGTGTTTCATACAAGTGTGCAAACTGCAAATTACATTTCCTATACATGTTTCTAAAGATTCCACATTTCCTTTTATCAGATTTATGTATTCCTTTTTTTGGATCAAGCTATCTGCCTTGCCAATGCAACAGTTAGCCTGTTGTAGCAGCCCTGGGGGATTGAAGCTAACAGCTGAGAGTAGATTTGGACTGGGGGTGTCTGTAGTGGCAGGGTGTTGCAGGGCAGTAAATGAAGAGCTCTGCTCAGCTGTCTGGGCCAGAATCACAGTGGGACCAAGGCGGAGGCCCACACACCAATGGCTGGTATGGTGGAATGAGCGATGGACTGCTGCTGGCTGCTGGGGGGATGCATGGAGGATTTTGTTTTACGTTTATCCTTTGAGGCTGTAGACACTTAAATCTCACCTCTTGAGAAAGTGTATTCATTTATAACTTTCTTAGGTTTAATTGAACTGATCTTGTAATATACTGCATCAGCTCATAAACATGGCAGCTAAATGTAACCTATATTATTGTTGTGATTTGAGCTTCAATGTGTTGTAATCTAAATCTGTATATGTACACTGTTGATACACACTCTATCTCTATATAATAAAATTATATTGTTTTTGAGAATTATTGCAGGGCATTGTTAACTCTTTTCTTTTAGAGTAGAGTAAAATACAGTAAAGTAGCCAACTGGTGTAAAATAACACAACACAGTGGGTTGATTTTCCTCCTGTCCTCCCTAAGAGTCAACAGCTGCCACTGCTATACAAATACATCAATGTCTGTCTTTCTGTGTCTTTATGACTTAAATCCCTTGATGAAAGGGCTGAGAACAAAGGCAGAAACAAATGTTTCATTGTGTTCTTCTTTCATTGTGCTGCAGGAAGATGCTGTTGGGAAGAGTCTGAAACATCGTGTAGCCACCCCAGCACACACTGTAGCTCTTAAAAGTGCAAATAAAATTCCAGTGATGAGCTGCAGTAATCAATAAAATGTTTGTACATATGGTAAATCCTTTCATTCAAAATATTTTATAAGAATTTAATGGGGAAAGAAGGAGAAACAATGAAAACAGACATACACATAATAATAATAATAATCTATATACTTATTTCAACAACAGGGTTGTACACTTGTACTTATATGTTCAATATTCTAAAAGGTATTAGATAAGGTTTTTTTTTTTCCTTTACCTCAGCGTTTTATGCTGCATGCAAAAGGTCTTCAGCGTTGAAAAGGTAAACATCCGCACCAACAAATGCTCCTCCCTCCCACAGAACCCACTGCTCCTGAAATGCTTCCTCAGTAGTCACACCTTTAAGTCCATGACTTTATGATATCACACTATGTCAACATGGCATACTCGCATAGTGTATGCTAAGTGGCAAATTTGGAAAGTAAGAATTGATTAAGCACAGCATAATACACATGTAGTGCTGGTTCAGGTTCTGTGTGTGCTGACCAACCAGAGGAGAGAGGGTATTATAAAACTGATGATTTATAAGTACTGAAACATGTAAACCTTCTCTTGTAGTAATCCAAATTAAAATTATGAACCTGAAAATGAGCACAATATGTCCCCTTTAAACGTGAGTATACATCTAAAAAGGCAATTACCTGCTGCTCCAGGGGCTGACTGTGGAGCACTCAGAATCCTGCCAATTGTTTTTGGCCTGTGTTGTTTAATGTGTTGAAGTATTTTCCAGTGGAGAGTGGAGAGGAAGTAACAAGCACTATGCGAGCCAATAAAAAAAAACATGAAAAGAAAGAAGCTTTGTTTCTGCTTATTCTCATTGTCTCGATTTAAATGTTAAGTCTCACTGCCAAACAAAATACAGATGTTCTCTAAATGAAGGGCCAAAGATAGATTGCAGCTGCTGCAAACCGCGACTAAATAAGTTCGTAAAATGTAGTGTAGTGTAAAGCGCAAACAGAAATGAGTATGAAACTTATGAAGGAATTCTAAAACGGGATTATTAAAAACAGAGAACAAAAACAGACGGATATTTTTCTCACACCGGGCTAAAGAAGAGAGTCGGAGAAAGGGTGTCAAATGAATTAAAAGAGACAGCGACAGGTCTTCGAAAGCATCCCAGCAGAGCGAAGAGAGTGAGCGGAAAACACAGACTAAAAATGACAGGAATGAATAAAGGATGCTGGAACTCAATAAGACAGAGCGAGACAGCCATACAGCCAAAGACGGAGAGAGCAATGACACCCTGGGCGATCTTTTCAGCAATTTACTGACACAGAAAAATGTTTTGGGGATCTCAGCAGGGACTCCAGAATGGAGCATTTCCCTCATATTGAGACAAACACAAGTGATTATAAAAAAGTTGTGGATGTACCCAGAAGCAAAGCTAAGCAGCATTTTCTAAAATTAATCATCATTTTGGGGTTATGTACCGAAGAAATACTGAAGCAATATTTTCGATGATTTTAGATGAGGTTGTCTGTCAAGTTTCTGATTTATTTAAGAGAAATGGAAACATTCATATCAGTTTAGATGATGGCATGTGTGTATCTACAAAGATTGTGCATTTACCCAGGAACTGAGGTAAATACATTACATCTAACCTTTAATAGAATTGACTGTAAATATTGTTGTGATGCACATTAGATAACTGGCAGAAGTTGTCAAAGCAAAAACATGTTAAAAACAAATGGACAAGAGTATTGTCTTAATTTATGACTTACTTGACTTAATCGATCCCTTAGATTGGGGGGATAACACAAACACATCTTGTTGCTTGGTTTCTGGAACATGAAACTTGATCATATTTTAAAAAGATGGTTTCTGAATCATGAAAGTTGATCATACTTAAAAAGGTGGTTTCTGGGTTTCTGGACAGCCTAAGTCTGACTGCTCCTTACTCTAGCTGCCATTAGCTAGTTAGCTCATCCGACAGTACTTCTTATTATATGGTTACAGAATCCCAAGATTTATATCTTCCACAGTGGTGCTGCATTAAGAGACTGTGGGGATGCCGAATTGCCCCAAATACCAATTCCTACATAACGTTACTTTAAGCCAAACCACAGTATTTTCCAAAACCTAACCAAGTAGTTTCCTTGCCTAAACCTAACCAAACTGCAAGTGTATGACAGAGGTCCGGTATGCTGGTCACTGGTAAACTGTAGCAGACATGTTGTTAGGGGTATGGTGACTTATTTTTTTTTGGGGGGGTCGCTGGCATTTGACCTGTTCAATGTGAGGATGTGATGCTCTGTGTTAATGTGTAAAGTAAACCTTATAAAATACTAATGCATTACATTTCATTTATGTAATCTATACCTAAACTGATGTAAAAATGACAGCGTGCCATTTTAGAACTGACTGTCTTGAACCATCTCTGGAGTTTCTGCTTGTTGCCTGGACCCTCACTGGGTTAACAAGGCTCTAGAAAGTAACAGTTCATGGCTTATGGTAGTTTCATATTTACTCAATAGGCATGCCAAGCTATTCCTTTAAACTGCACTGCTGGTTAGTTGAATAACTGGTTAAGTTAATCAAAATTTGCAGCATTTGTTTACATTTTTGAGAGTGCAACAAGGCTCGTATGCATTACTGGTGTATTGACATTGCACTTGCTAATGCAAACTCAAAATTTGATTTAAATGGATGCTTAATGAAACCTGGGCTGGATCATTTCTGTATATTGAGATATAGTGCTCTATTTTCCTCTGCCCTAGTCTCATCTGTTAAACCCATCCAGCTTTTTATACTTCGGATACACTGTCCTTTACATCCCTATAACAAAATCAATTCAGCCTCAACGCTGATGAAGAAAAAAATAACAGCATCACATAAAACAGGATTTCCCTCACCCGCCTCCCCTTTTACTACCAGCATACCAGCATCTTTTATACGGTCGGCTTTATTAACTTAAAATCAATTCCAGGGCCAGTCGTTCCCTTGAGGACAGGAAGAATGTGAGTGGGGAAATATGTTACCGCACTGGCAGCAGAAATGGAAAGTCCTCCAAAAAGGAGAGAGGATATTTAAGATAGTTTCAGATAACAGGCCAACATTTGGCCAGAGTGGCCGTCAGACCAAACTCTGGAGCATAGCAAAAAAAACAGATGACCGTGTTTGTCCGAGACTTTGCAGTATGGCAGGTAAAGGACTCAACCCTAAACACTTCTGATCCAGAGTTTTATCCTTTTGGTACGTTCAGATGATACAAAAGTAAGTTACAAAAAATGACAGTGTGTCAATTTTTAAGGAAAAGCTGAGGATACAAACTTTCATGACATGAGAATGGATGTGTTTTTGTAAGAATATATGATGCGTGAATATCACATTCAAGCATCATTTCAGTTAAGGTCACCCTCTTTTAGAAACTCATTTTTATGATGGCAGCAGTGGTGTTGGGAATCTTTTATAGTTCTGTTCTCCGTGTAGATATATTGTTCATGCTCCAGTGAACAATTGTGGGCAGTGAGGCCCATTTGTCTCTTTTGATTGTCACACTCGATTGGCTATATATTCCGTTGGTGAGTTTGACCATTGATGTGTTCTCACAAAACAAAGCTACAAGAAGAGACAAAATAAGAGGTCATAAAAAGGACACAAACCAAACCATTAAGGTTGCACCTGTCATGACATTATGTTTTATGCATTATGTCTGAGAGACATGCATTCAAATCTGGGCTACTTTAACTTGTGTTGTTCATTTTAAATGAAAATGCCTATCAATTTCAGCCCCAATAAAATGTTTGCAGTTAACATTTCTGCAAACCATGTATATGTTCATATTTGTCTGTGTCAAATGTACCATATGAGCATTTCTACATACACATCATATCACGGTCACTTTATATGTAAATGAACTGACATTCATGCCAGGAAGTGAAAGGGATGCCGGTTGCATTACACCTGGGTGAAGAGGCTGGTAAGCCAGTGACTGCTGTTCAAGATTACGTTTCAACACGTGTGTTTCTTTTCCTCACCATGACTTAGTTCCATGGTTTGCCGAAAAATACCAATATTCTGGTGATCGGGTTGTACATTTTGCGTGTTCCAGGGACTCAAGCTCACGAATGCATCATTTACCACCACAACATCTACATTTGCCAGCGACTGAGAAAAGCTGTATCATTGATTGAAATTCTATCAAATCTACAGAACATCAATACTCATCACAAACTTTGTTTAACGTGTTAGCTACATGTTACCCACTGAGTTTGCTAACTAGCATTAAAATACCTCTGGAGATAACCAGCACCTTACATATCCTCAGTTAAAACAGTGGTTCCACACACAAATCACATACCTAGTGCAGATCATCATTAAGTAGGATAAAATCTTATGAAAGGTTCACTTTGTAAGAAAGTTGATTTTTGACTTGTCAACTACAGAAGCTTTAGGATGGGGACTGACTTGGCCTACAATTCCAAAGCAGCTGTGTTTGACAAGTTGGAAAGCCTAAAACAGGCAGTATTTGACGAGTTGGGAACGAGATTTAACAAATCTACTCACAAAGTGGACCTTTAAAGATTGTCATCTTTAGGGTTTGACATCAGTCAAAGGTACAATTTGAGAGAAGGGGAATTTTTAAGTCAATTCCCAACTCATCAAATACTGATGCTTTGGGTCTCCCAGCTTGTCAAACACTGATGCTGGGATTGTAGGTTAGGTCGGCCGCCAACCCAAAGCGTCAGTATTTTACAAGCTGGGAATGAGACTCAGAAATCAGCTTTTTTACCAATTTTAAGGAGAGGTGAAAAATTACCCTTTGGTTGTGTAGGGCCCAGATGACACACTAATTGATATAAGCAGATGACAGTCATGGATGAGCCACTGTAGGAGCATAACATAATAATATCCTGGAATCATGTCAAGACTCACAAATGCCCATTTTGGCTCATGATGCATAGTACAGGAAACAGTCATTAAAATCCAGAAATTGAGTGCCATTTAAGGATATGTCATCACTGCATCATGAAATCTGTGCACCAAGCTAACAATGCATTTCAAGCTTGCAGCACATAAGAGCATTCAATGACATTCTAAATCAATTTTCAACTGCACTTTTAATCGACATTTATGTATCTTTGACTCGATGAATGCATACGTATACCGTGACAGTACCCAAGTGAATGCTCACTTTGATGGATTACTGACCTGCAGCAAGTTTCAAGTCTCTGCAGGAGAATTATGATATTGTACTGACTTGACCTGAAACCAGTGGCAAGCCTGGCAGGATGGAAAAACAACTTCATCAAACTCTAAAACAGTATGGAATGTTTTGGAAAACGGTCAGCCGTAGTGTAAAGTATGGGTGAGTTGTTGTAAATGGGCTCAAACATGCAAAACATTGGCATGGTCCTTTTGAAGTATGCTGCTGGAGCTCGGCAGGCCGGGCCTCACCACGCCGCTTGTCCTCTGTGTCCCGCAGTCTGACCTCAAGTACTATCCTGAGTGAGTATGGGTGAGCGCACATGCTTGTGTGTGTTTGTATGTGTGTGAGAGAGATTACACCTCCCTTTTGTACATTTTTTATGTCCTGGTGCTGGATGCCAGATGCCAGCTCCCCACACACACTTGCAGTCTAGAGCCGGAGCCTGTAAGCGTGTTTATTACCTCCAGTCTTTGGACAGTAAAGAACAGGAAATGTTTTTCCTCCTCCTCTCACCTTAACGCACAAACACACTCAAATACACATACACAAATACACACACACACGCCCACACACAGACTTCTACAGTCACTCCCTTCCACTTTCTGCTTGTGGCCGCCTACATCCTCTCTGGGCACCAAGAAAGGCTTAAGGAATTTATAAGAGTTTATTTTATTTTGGTTCTTAATATGTTTTCTGGATGGCTGCGTTATTGCTTTTGTGCAAAAACGTGGGAGCCAAAGCATGAAAAATCCCTCCACCCCTCCCCCCTTTTTAAGGATACTGGTTTCAGTGGTGTTTCTTTAATTTATTATTCATAACCTTTGGCTTTATTGCTCTGGGTGAAATGCTGGTGTCAGGTTTTGGCAAAAATTGTGAGGACCCAAATACAGGAAACCCCGGGAGGCAGGCAGGATTAAGGAACAAAAAAACAAGCTTTTAATGACAAGCTGAAAGATCCGAAAAACATAGAATCCAAAAAACCAAGAAGTGCAAAATATCAAAAATACAAAGGCCAAAAACAAAAGCTAAACAAAGCACAACCAAAGGAAATGTCAAGCCAGTAAAAACACGAGGAACAAAAAAACCAGGAACATACCATGTGGATACACTGGGAGACATGGGAACAGGCTCAGGTAAACAAAACAGGACTTACTGACAAAGACATCAGGGAGCTCACAGACTATATACACACAAAAGGCCTGATTAACAAACAAGGCACAGGTAAACGCAGAAAAAGGGCAGGAAATCACGCACAAAGAGGATATTAAAAGCAGCACACAACAAATGACTAAAACTTGAAAATAAGCTGTAACCTGTCAGCTGGTGCCTACTGGTGTCGCATGTTCTGTTGCAGCTCTGCCATCTACATGACCCAACTAAATTTCATATGAACTATGTTCGTGGGCAGCTTTTCTGCATTTGCTTTGACATTATATGATATCATCTGATTGGGGCATAAAGACAATGAAGAATTTATGGGAAAAATAGGTTATCTTCTCCTTTTCTGTGACAAACAGCGAGTTGTTTTACATTTTACATTTTAGGGCATTTAGCCAACGCTTTTGTCCAAAGCGACTTACAGTTCTTCAGTTCATAAACTGATGGCAGTGGCTGCCATGCAAGGTGCCGACCAGCACATCAGGAGCAGTTTGGGGTTTGGTATCTTGCCCAAGGACACTTCGACATGCAAGCCATGGGAACTGAACCAGTGACCTCCTGATAGGGAAGGTGTCTGCAAAATGTCTTGTAGCTGTACACTTCAAGAATGTCAATGGAAAGGTAGATGGAAAGAGAACGGTTAATGTAACCCACACAAGCTTGTTACCCTTGAAATGTTATTAAAAGCTCCAATTTGAAAGACATTTGATTATTGAGTCTCATCCCTAATTTGTCGAATTCCCACGCTTTCGGGTGGTCAGTCGGGCTAGCCGACCTCCAACCGCAGCTAACCCTAACCCCAGCTTCAGTACTTTTCATGAACCCAGTCGCTGGAATATAATGTAAGAAGTGAACCTTTCTGCAAACCACAGGTATGTCCATGGTGAAGATGTGTTTCAAACGTCGCACATCACGTTCACATTATGCTTATTAGCACCTTCCACATAAGGAGACAGAATTGATGGCAGAATGGATGGAGAAATCTTGGTGTTTTATTAAGGATACCTGAATAGGAAAGCTATTTAAAACTAAACCATGATGTTTTCCTGATGTGTTTATGCCTAACCCTAAGCAGACCATATTCAGAGCATTGTGATAGGACAGAAATAGAAAATGTATCCTAAATAAAATATAAAGTAAGAAAGAAATGTTTTAATAGTGGTTTTGCAGAAACATACTTGGCGAACATTCATTCTGGCAATTGGGTTGTTTTCATCCATAATTTCTACCATTATAACCTCTACTGTGATCTTCAGATGTTCCCCTGTTGCTCAATTTTCATTTGTCATTTTATTTTTTGTGGCGAGGGGAATATTTGTTGTAACTGGTTTTCCATGTTCAGGCTTGCGGTAACAGCTTCTCAACAGTGATCAGAGGGCCATTATAACAAAAAACCTATTTTCCTCTTTTCACCTCACTGCTGCGTTGAGTTTCATTTCCATTTCTCCTATGAAGTCCTGTTGCTGCTGGCCCGACTATTATCACAGGATCTGAACAGTCTCTTTGATGTGTCTGACACCTCCGTAAGTGATGAGAAAATTTGTAGTGGTGATCAAGTCCCGCTGATTTTTCAAGCCATCAGAGGGGAGGTTGTTTCTTAATACAGTTCATCTGTGTCCAATACCTCCCAGCTGAGCGCTAAACGGATTGGACATCACCATTTGAATTCAAATTATACATTTCCCCTTGCAAGAAACAACACAGGTCCTTTGTGTTACTGAGTTTAATTGGTTACAAAATAAATTGTTGTTAAATAGGTGGAAGATTGGGGAAGATGAAAGTCATGCATACTAATTCCTGCTGGTAAATAATGCTCTCCAAGTAAAGGACACTGACATTGCCAGGGTTAGAGGATCCAATCCAACAGGGGATGTGTGCTGGAAGATGTAGTTACCAAGTTACACAAGCTTTTAACTGTGAGGTTGTAGACCCCCTGCCACACAAGAAGTGAGGGGTTAAATTCTGAGCATAGTCTGGCTGAACACAGTTTGTATTTCCTAGGAAATATAGCTGGAATAAGCCAGAGTGGAGAATTATTCTCACTGTTGCACAAGGCAAAATTGAGTGTATTACTTTTGTTGATGAAGGTGAAACAGCCATCTTACGTGTTAGTTGTAAAGAGGAGAAGTGTATTCACACCTTAAGCACTCACAAGGACACCTCAATGTGGTGTACAGCTTTTAACAACGTGGATCATCTTGCTGAGCTACAATACTTAGCAATTATGGATGCTCCAAAATTCAAATCATACAGTGTTTCCCAGCTATTTTTATCCAACTTTTCTCACATGTACAAGTAGCTCAGTCTGTTTGTACTTTCTGTCACTCCATAACGATGCGTAACACACATATTCAGGTCAATTTGCCAAGGAACATTTTGGTCTTTGGGAGTGCATTATTAGCCCTTCTCAGTTTAAGGGGCAATTCCGCTAGATCATAAATAAAACATCTACGCAATCAGGTGATCAGAGCTTTCTAGCTTAATGCGGGTCTGGGTCTAAATTGGCTGAGCTCTCTGCTCCCACATCAAGAATCAAACAACTGTCATCTCTAATGACATGCATATACCTCAACTACTCTCATCGGTCATGAATTTAAAATGGTCATTTTTGATGGAGCACAGAGCTCGCTTATGACTCACTCACGACTAAATATCTCAAGGAAGTGCGCAGGCTGCAGCTGAGGATTTTCCCAGTTGTTTTTGTGTGTAAAGTGGCCTGGGGCTTACACAATGTGTCTTGACATAATCACCATTTGAAATGAGGATTCTCTCCCTTTTGTGTTGCCTATAAAACCAGTGCACTGCATCTTATAGCAAAGGGTCTTGGCCTAATCTCTGTTGGGTGGCAGAGACACATCGTAGCCTTAGGTGGAGATACAGCAGAAGCACGAGCTGGCTGCTGTCTGGAAAACTTGGCTTGTAGGAAAGCATTAGAGGGACTGACAACTAACTGCGACCTTGTCCAACCATTTGGAAGCTATCCTTAGCACAACATTTTGTTTCACTAAATTCCCTTTAATTTTTCATATCAGTTTAATCTGAAAAAAATCAAATACACGGAGTTTGTTTTTGAACATGTCTCTTTGACTCATGTCTTATAAAACATCCATGCCCACATCAATTATGTAAAATGTAGCAGGGAAACAAGTAGAAAAGGCCTCTCACTGCTATCTGACATTTGAAATGTTCCCTCTTGAAATGTAGGCCTGGTGGCTGAAAACACTGACTACTCTTACACTTTAAATAGAGGCAACACATGTCAGAAATATAACCAAGCAATGACTGGTGTTGAGAAACATCTTATTCAAAAAAGTTCTGACAGCTTTGCCAAGATCGTTGGCCAACTGTGAGTGGGAGTCGTGGTAACTTACTCTTGCTCAAGTATGGACACCAGACACATTCACAGTCGAGGGGCCTTCTTTAAAAAGGACACCCTGTCATATTGGTGTTGGTTGGAGAGAAATTAACACAAGTAGGGTGTGCATACCTATAATACAAGGTGCAAGGTACAAGGTAATATAATAGTCAGACAGGGTTACATAATGAAATCGGGCTTTATCAATCCATTAATTCTACATAAATTACAGACCATGTGCAGTTAGTTATATAAAAATATACATAAACACGTAGTGCACCATAAAAATTTGCGTCAGGGTAAATGTAAACAGCAGCAAAATGATGGTGATGATAATGCGATTGACATCTTTCATATCTAAGGTTCAACATCAGGGTAATTGAGCACCAAGCATCAATGCTATAAACACAAAGTCCACCTCTCCCCCTTACACTGTAGTCCTGCGCTCTGTTCGCCTCTGCAGAGTTGAGTGCAACAGCTTGATCCAACATCTTGTGGTGGAGACACGTCTCTGTGGGCACAACAGTCTCTGATTTCACAATGTTGAGTCCAGTTTGTCCCCTTCTTTTCCTGTGACCAGACATTTGCCAGGAGCAGCCTTAAACCATGCTGGTTTAGCATGGCTCCTATTTTAACTCTGTTCCTCCCTTGGGCGGTCCAGCTGGACAGGATTGTTGAAAGACACTGCGGGCCCTGAGGGTTTAGAACACCCCTTATTCTTCTTCAAAGCTGACGAAAAATGTTTCTGCCATATGCAGTATGTGTTTCAGCACTTAAGCCTCCCAGAAAAATGACAATGAAAAAAATGTAACATAATATGGCGGAGCTGCCAGCCACTGCATCTTCATGCCTCGCTGTTGTCATAGGGAAGTAATAATCCTATATTTAATAAAATAAACAGACATTGGGTGCAACAATTGGTTGGAAGGTTAGAATTGATATGTCAATTCATAGAATCTGTTATGGGCATGAACCTGGCATATGATTTGATTTACTCTATGTCTCTAGAAAAAATTCTGCTCCGTCGAGTGGAGCCTTTAGTATAAATAAAGTTCCACTAAGTTAAAATTCATCTTTCTCAAGTTGCTGAGCCTTTCTTCAATTTGCCATCACTCATTTTGTCTTCTCTCTCAAGTGTAAATGTCCAGTGAATACGCACAAGTAGATTTTAATACTGCTGCATGTGTAATTTGTATTGTATGTGTATTTCTTGCAATGTCTGAGATCCCAACTTGTCTTATGTAGTATGCATTTCATAAGGTACACCCTGCTAATCTAATGCAATCAAATATTTATGCAAATGGTTTTGTCATAAGGTCTTATGCTGCCTATAATGTTTAGTTTGACAGTGTCCAAACCAATCACAAGAATAAATGTTGGCAGGGCACATTTCTGCAGGATATGTTGAACTTCTTCTTCTTCTTCTTCTTCTAATCTTTTTTGTAATCATAAACATGGCCGTAAATTGTCTTGAGATCCCCCTGAAAATAGTGATGTCACACTTAGAAATATTGAAACCCAATCTTGAACTGTTGTCGTGTGGTTTATGGAAATGTTTCCTGCCAACATTTGATCCTGGAGACTGGGCTGCAGTGACAGAATGTTCATTCAAACATATATGACCATTTGAGTCATGGTAACAGTGGTGGTGCTTTTTGCTATACTGCATTAGAGATGCAACAGATGATGCTTGGTTTCTGCCCTGCTCATGTATATAAAAACAGGCGAGAGAAACATTTTGAAAAAACTCAATTTAATACAGTCTAGTAAACAAACAACAACAACATTATTGTTGTTATTGTAACTATCGTATGAATTATTCTACACATTCTCAACAATGGCAACTAATAACTGGACAGTGTAAAGCTAGAAATTATGGCTCAGCTTTTCTACTGAGTTGCGTTAAATGTACAATAAAGTCATAAAGAGGCCACTGACAGTATATCGTAGCTTTCCACGTTCATAGCTGCAGGAATTCTGCTTCATTTTCTGAGCAGCATTACTGCAGCTGGTAGGAATTCATGATTTGGCCCAAAGACACTTCAGCAGGACAGAATTTAGCAGAATTGAGGCGTTACAGTGGCATCCCTAATCACTTTTGCACTCTTCTCCTCAACTGCCTCCGCCATATCTCATCTCCCATAAACTCCCCAATGCATACTAAAGCACAGCTGTCAAAAATAATTTTCCAAAACAATGCTATGTTGGAGGGAGCAGCCCAAGAGAAAGTCTGCCAAACTGACAAATGCTCAGCACACAGTGACAACAAGAATTGTTATGGGCAGAGTGATGAAGACAATCTCTAGCAGTCCAACCAGTTCAATATTCATCGCCATCAAGTGGCACCAGACCATCAAACTGTCATTCCCTCCGCTCACAGCACATGTGCAGATGGCTACTTTATAAGGAGCATGCAAACTTGGTGTCTTTGTCTCTGTTTTCCCCCCATGAATCCCTGCTATGCAATCCAACAAAGACTGACTGACTGATATTTTTTTTTAGTAAGGGAGCAAGACAAAGTCATGTTTTCTAAAAATAATAAAATATGGCTGGCTGATTTTATGCATACAGCTGTAACAGCCAAATGGCTTCAAACTGAGTTTCAGTCCGACAGTATGTCAGAAGTGGCTTTTTGTGGTGTATTGTTAACTGAAGCGGAACTGATTAAATACTGTGTTATTTAGCGTTGACTGTCCAGAATCATAATTCAGCTCGCCAAATCGCCAAATGTTCATTCTGTAATGTCCTGGCCAAAGACTTAAGTAGCACAGCAAAATATTAGAAAGACATTCTGTAGCAGACCGCGTGCTCATTTACATCAAGTGGCAGAGCTATTCTTCTGCCAGCTCATCAACTTGTCAGCTCCTCTCTTGAAGAAGATCATGTCGTTAGTTTGAAATTACACTTTGTCAAAATTAGCATCTCGCCATGTTAGTGATGTGGCTCCACAGTTTGGTAATGGTGGCTTCTTAATGAACTGCTTTGGATTAGAATGAAATATGTCAACAAGTGCATGATGAGACATTTGCTACACAAATTCATGTTTGGATGAATTGCCAGATGAATAAAAAAAAACACTGGGGTTCACAGAGGTCTCATCCACAGCTATGCCATTATCTAATGTTTGATATCTATCCTAGAAATTAACTGCCAGAGTGACACAATAATTGGGAACTAGCTGAATTTTGAGGAGAGCAAAATATATAATAGAAGTTTTCAACAATTTAACCTCCTGTGAAGATTAAAAAAATAAATAAAAACATTATAACTGTGTTTTACAATGTTGTCATTCCTTCGCTTCACATTCATTTCTCTTGCAACAATAGCTTATCTGATGAAGGTTTAATGACCTAAACGTGGCCTTCAAATGAAAGATACTGATACTAAATGAAACAGGATGGCACTCATTTAGTCATTAAGGACTTTTAAATTAGTTTATTAGAATTAAAGAAGTTAAGCTGGAGTGTGCTCTGCTAGCTCACCTGGTTGAGTGGTTCAGTGATTACCGATGTACTAAGGTCAAGGATGGTATGATTACACTCTGTGACTTTTGCTAAAGTGAGTTCAAGAACAACGCCACATGAACTTAATGTTTAACCACAAGAAACATTGATTTTTTTTTAGATTATGTGACACTCAATTTAATTGTCACTTAGACGTCAATAATCAAGGTAAAGAAAGATGTAACAAAAACCTCCATCATGGCTCCTTAACATTTGACAAAGACACTGAATTCTCATCTCTTGGATATGTTGTAAGTTAAGGGAACCAACAAAGGAGGTATACTTGGTGACAAATACATTAAACTATTACGTCTGTTTATAGCTAAATTATATTGTATTATATACATTTAGTAAATATTTATATACTGCTTATGAATTCTTAACAGGTAGCTATTGATAACATTCAGCCCCTAAATATGGCAACCATGTCCCCCTTCCAATGCATTTACGTCACAATGCTGCTGTTGTTCGAATCATCTGTCAACTCAAGTAGTTGCCAGTTTTGTTGCACTACCTAAAGAAGCTATCACTAAGTAGCCTCTGCACTAACACCAGGTAGCTAATGTTAACATTGGAAACACTGACTAAAGGTAATGTAACTTAAGCTAGCTAGCTAACACTAGGGCAGTACACTATGCTGAGTACATACTGTAGAACTTAGCCATTTTTACATTTAATTCCCACAAACTGACCGCTACCAAGTCCTTGATGCTGTTGATGCTTACATGGCTACCACATGATAGGGGAGACTGGGGTAAGATGAGTTGTTTTTCATATTTAGGATCACTACATCAAGGCAGTCATTGTTATGTCACTAACTAATATATCTGCATACACTTCAGGATGTTGTGCATCCCTTCAAACAAACATAATGAGTGTAAACATAACTGTTTAGATCAGGGGTACTCAAATACAAATCTTAAAGGGCCACAAAGATTTTTTTTCAATGACTCAAAGGTCCATGTATTGAGGTCGGTCAGGCCACATGCAATAATACTGTAATATTCAAAACAAAATGTCCATCATTCAAAACAACAAGAAAAATACAAACTAAAATATGTAATTTCCATTTTAACATAAATCAAAATACATAGTTGAATATTTCCTCTTTTTGTTTGCCTTCAAACATTGTGTCCATCACTTCAGTCATGCATTCTTTTATTATTTCTGCATCTGAGAATGGCTTCTTGTGCTTACCCAAAATCCACACCACTCTAAGTGAGCACTCTGTTGCTTTTTGTTGTTGTGTCATAGATGTGACAAGAATCCTGCTTGCAGCTTGATATGACGATTTGTGTTGTGCTTACCTCTGAATTTTGAGGAAATGTCTCCTCAAAATTCCTATGCTTCGTCTCATGGTGCCGTTTCAAATTGGAAATCTTCATCACAGCTTCTCCTGGCATATTGTAAAGCCCCTTGTGGACTGTAGCGCAATGACTCTTGGGTATTCTGTTGGTGTTGGTGTAATTATGGTTCGTGAATGTGTTTGTGAATAAGATGATACGTGAGATGGTTGTGGGTTAATTCACGTTGTTAGTTATGTGGTTAAATGATGTTGAGTTTTAACAAGGATGATAAAAATGTTGCCACGGTGAGTGAAAGGGTGTTTGCCGGGAGATAGTATCCATCTGTTAGGCTATCTGTATGTGTGAAGATATACAATGACTCTTAAGCTAGATCTTGCTAAACTACATTTGGCAAACTTCTAATTGGCACTGCAGTGTTAGGCATGTGGGTCTTGTCCTGAGTGGAGGGAGGATGAATGCAAGTTATAAATCCTTACAACTTTGAGTTTGCTAATTTTCACTGTCCACTTTTTTTTAGTGGTGTGCTTGGAACCCGCCATTTTCAATCTCTTACAACCGGCAAAATGTGAATACGTGAACTGCTCCAAGAAAGAAGTTAAAGGAGTCATCACCCGGAAATCGCAATTTCTCTTGTTAAATCATGCATATTGGTGTTGGACCTCTGTTGAGACTTGCCTGAAAAGCTGGAGTTTGAAAGTGGCTTATTTTTTTCGCTTTGGCTCTTTTTCCGAACAGGAATAGCGCACAATAGTGCGCATTCCTTATGCACGAGATTTTGACTCTGCTCCTGTGGTGACGTTACCAAAGGAGGCTACTTGCATAAGCTCGCATAAGCATCGGCTCAAAGCCGTCCTCAGCCAGACTTTCTGAGTGAGCACGCCGAATCTGCCTATTTCTCTGTCATTTTCAAGCCATACATCGTGACCGCCAGCATTAAAACTCAGGTCTTACATGTAAAACACGAGTGTGAAAAGTAAGAAGGAAAAAAAAAAGATTTTACCATTCAGATACGTCCTGCTGTAAACGTGTCTCTTCACCGTCCCTGGCTCTTCACTCTCCCGTTCGGGTTCCGACTCCGGCTCGTACATAAATGGCTGAATTCCGTAAAGTTCGTCATTTAGTGTGTGCGCCATGACAGGGGGCTGTTTATGTTTTGGAGTCTGTGTGTGCATGCAGGCTAGCCCCGATTCCGGCTCTGTCCTTCCTGCGGCCAATCAACGCGCACCTCATAACATATTAATACAATGCACATCCGGACCGGTCAAAACCTCCCGCATAATCTCGCGTGAGAAAGTCGCGGTTTGAAAAAGTGTCAGAACAAGCTCTATGTTTGATTTTTTTTAATATTTATTTTTCTAATAAGTTTTAAGAATTGATCCAAAGTGATCCAAGAGGCACTGGATATGTAAAAAACCAGGTGATGACTCCTTTAAAAATTGCGCTCGCAGCAGTGAGTGACCCAGCTGTCTGTGTATCGTTGGCATGGAGACAAGTCCCGGTATACACGTGCTGACCCAACCAAAACACATTAGTGAAAGAATAACAGTTCGGGGGCCACAAACAGGAGGCCGGCAGGCCGGATGCGGCCCGGGGGCCGCCTATTGAGGACCGCTGGTTTAGATAATATAGCATGTCCAAAAAAAGTGGTGTATGGGGTAAATTGAGCATAGGAGCGGGGTAAGTTGAGCCGTATCCCTGAACTGACACTCTCATCCTCTCATCATCCTTCCTTCCTTCCTCTATCCATCCTCTCTTCCCTATCTTCATTAAACTCCTCCCTCCATCGTCCTCTCGTTCCTTTTATCCCCATCTCTCCCTTGATTCATCCATCTCCCACCTCTGCCGGGTGGCTCAACTTACCCCTGGCCAAATGGCTCAACTTACCCCAGAGCGACCATTTTGACTTTATTAGTCCCCACAGCTAAAATAGTGCACTTTTATGTTTATGACCTCATGTGTAGCTCATAGATATCCCAATTGATGTATAAAACAAATCTGAAATGATCTATTTTGGTCTAAACACAATTCTTATGAGACTTACGATAGACTAAATTCACTTTCAAGAGTGAAAAATGTTTTTTTGAAAATAAATGTCGAACCACTTTACCCATGTGGTTCTTACCTTCACAGACTCCATGAAATGATGCCTTCCTCCGAAATATTTGGTCACATGATCAATGTTTTTTACCATTTCAGGAGCCACCCCTTGTTGCTCAACTTACCCTTTGGCTCAACTTACCCTAAACTCCCAACGGTACACAGAGATGAACAAAACCATAATTTTGTACCCAACAAAATTTGTTTAAGCTGTTAGACACAGTCAAAATAGTGTTTTTAAGGAAAATAGATAGTTTTATTCTGCAGTTTTCTACAAACTCTGTATAAAAAAAATATTTGACATCATATAAATGTTATCAATTCACATTAGAATAGCCACCTGCTTGAAAGGACATTTTGAGCATTAAACATAACATTAACATAACATTAAATATATTTATATTAAAAAAAGGAGTTTTTTAATTACAAAAGTCATACAGTCATGATGCCTGGCGAGGACGGACTGTCAGTCTGAAGAAAGGAGGCGAAACAAAGAAACAAAAAACCTGAGGACATTCAGCCGCAGCATTAAGATTCTCAGGGTAACCAGCCAATATAATACAGCTCTCCATCTCATCAACCAAATGTCAGTTTCTCCTTTGAGAGGGATCATTTGCAAAATGGTTGCAGAGCAAAAACAATAACAAAGGAAGAAAGGAAGGCTTTATATTTAACAAAATGATGATAAAATTCACAACAAAACATGTTTTTTTTTTCTCGCTAGTTTATGAAACGCTCGCCTGGGAGCCAGAAACAAACAAACAATGAGACCACCATCCAAAAACAGCAAGAATATATTTTGTCCGCTGCAGCTTTTATTTAGCTAAATCACCCGTGAAGTGGGAATTGAAATTAGTAAAAAATGTTTGGCTTGGACAGCGCACACTCACGTGAAAGCGGAGTAACTCATTAAACTGTCAATCTGCCTCTCAGATTTTTCTTCTCTCTCTGTGCCTGTCTTCATTCACCCATCCCAAAATCCCACCATTCTCCGCTCTGTCCATTCATTCATCTGTCAATCACCATATTTCTACTCTGAAGCCTTTGTGTTTGTTTCATTCATCGTGCCACTCCTTCCTAGTCTTTCCTGTCCACATTAAAACTTTTATCCATCTTTCTTTAGAACCAAAAAACACTGTATCTCTTGGCTGGTCTCAATCTATATCGCCTACTCCATTCATACACCCTTTTTTCCCCCCATCCATAGACGTCCTCCCACTCCGAGGACTTTCCAGCTCCTCAGGATCTGTGGCCATTCTCGACAAGCAGCGCTGATTTCTTCTTCCCTTCTGCTTTGAGCCGGGACTGTGCACCGAGTGAATGCAGCCCAATCAGAGTGCATCGTCCTGGCCACTTGTGCACTGGCACTCCAAAAAGCAACACTTTCCATCATCAGTCCGATTCATAGCCAGGAAATGTCTTCTGGTTGCTCACTCAATCAATCTCTTCTTTCAAGTTTTTAAAAATCGTGCAAGTACGTGTGCGTGTGTCTGTGTGTGTGTGTCTGTGTGCAAGAGAAAGAGAGTGAGAGAGAGTGTGTGAGAGAGAGAGAGAGAGAGAGAGAGAGAGAGAGAGAGAGAGAGAGAGATTCATTGCGAAATCTACTTGTTTTGCACCGTCAACTCCTTTTACAGACTGAGACTGTCGCTCCGCTGTGACTGGATATCACACGCTTCCATATGTGGGCACATTCACACACTCACACACACACTTAAGGGATATCACTCACAGGTGCAGGATCCCTCGGAGAGCGGGGCCGCCATAAATCAGGCCCGATTGAGATGTAAAACTGATGTTCTCTGTCTTTTATAACCCGCAGTAATTGAAATGCAACACGGCTGGGTTTGTATGTTTTTCTAAGAGACTCAGGAAGTGTAAAAAGAAGCCCCGTGTGGAGACTCAGTAAATCTTTTTTTTAGATTTACTCAAAGAATATCACAATCATCCATGTGCAGAGGAAGTGTTTTACGTGTCAATGAGGTGCAACTGACGAGAGATGTTAAATATGGTATATGGTAACAAAGTTAATTTCAAATGTCCAGGGTAAGAGTTCATTTTCTTGCAAAAACACAGGTCATGCTGTGTGCTTTTAGATTTCAACTATTAAAAGTTTGACTGGATGCAACGTTTACTATTTACCACGTTAACACCTGTCTAAAATGAATGGACATTAGTCCTTAAAGGAGACCCATTACACTTTCTTTTTTCCTTTCCATCAGTCTGCATGTAAAAAATCTTAAAAGTTAAAAAGGTCAAAGTCCACACCAACAGAAGCTCTGTTATCCTACAGAAAACACTGCTCCTGAAACACCTCATCAGTAGTTTCGCCTTTAATTCCGTGACTCTGTGACATCACACTACCTCATGTAGTCACATATATGCATAATTTATGCCTTGCGGCTGGTTTGACACATAAGAAATCATTTAGCACAGCTGCTCTGTTATTGTTTGCGGTGCTGGGTCAGGCATGTGGGAGCGGACCAATCAGAGGACACTGGGTATTTGGGAGAGGGGCCTTAAAGAGCCAGGAGCTAAAACAGAGCGTTTCAGACAGAGAGAGAATACAGTGCTGCGGAACTGGACAGTATGAATAAACTGATGTGTTTGTCGAGCACCAAAGCATGTAAACCTATTCTAGTAGTAACCAAAAAAAAAATTCAGAACCTGAAAATTAGCACAATATGTCTCCTTTAAGGTTTACACATAGTCACTTTTATTACTCCTTTGAAGCTCTTCAGGGTTAAATGATGTTATTAATGGTATCCTAAAGGTATCTGTGGTGCATTTGTCTTCACAAATTCTTGAATGTGTTATCAACAGGTAAATGGAGCAGTAGTGATAGTAGTACTGGATGTATTTTGAGTATCATGTATTGATAGGGCAAGGTTTTCTTTTGTATGCTGTATGAATGCATGCCACTCTGGCAGAATCACTCAAACCTTGAGGTAAAATTCACTTTGTGTTTATCAGTAAAGAAGAAAAGTAGCAGGATCTTTTGCGTTTGAATACCTTTATTCAAAAAAATCAAATCATTGGTGTTTGTTTTTACAAGGTTTTGAAGCCTTTTAGTTCTTTCATCAGTTTTCTTTGAACATAATTGTTTGTGTGTGTGAGAGCAATGCCATAGTATTTTTGTATATTTGCAGGTTTTTTTAAACTCTTTAAAAAAGGTGATTGACTCTGGTCTTTTCTCAGTGTACAAATTTGCCCTTTTAGTTTTTGTTTTCTTGTGTGCCATGGGTACAAAAACAGGATACTATAAAAAGCAGCCAACACAAACGTCTTTAAAAAGTCTTAATCTATAACACTCTGAATTAGACACATATTGAGAGAAGAAGAGTGTTCCTTTCCTGTCATTTGACATGGGAGTAAATGCCGATTGTACCAAATGAAAAGTCTTGTATTGGATTTGAACATTAGGAAGTTATGAGTGATTACAAGCAGGGCTGGACTGGGACAAAAAATCGGCCTTGGCATTTTTGGCTTAGACCGGCCCCTCATAATTAGCGGAGCACAACCGGAAAAAAAATCCATAACTTTTTGTCTTTAGGCTTATTAGAAATCTACAGTTTATTATTACTTTAGAAGTCTATCAAATAACCATTGTGGAAAGCAAATAAGAACATTTACTCAACACATAGTTAAGTAAAGGTATATTCTATTTCAAGCATAATGTATCATCGACATCCTAGATCTCAGAAGTTTAGCATCTATTGTTAACTCTACCGCTTTTGTCTGCTCTGTGTAGTTCAATTGATTATTTTATCCTTTTTATTGAAATCATCTCTAATATGTATTTTCTGAATTTCCCTGATATAGCAGCTCAATTCTAATTCTTCAGGTTAAAAGGTGCTCCCTTTAAAAAGCTATAAAATTGTTATATCAGGCTAAAAACAGGGCTGCTTTATGAACTCATGCAAAGCAACTTGTCTTAAAAGCATTTGACAGATCTACTCTTGTTCTATGTGGGCAAACCTTTGCTAATAATACTTTTATACTTTTTTTTTACACTTTAGAAATGCTTAAATTGCAAAGCTTTTACTAATCATTTAACAGTTTTAAAATCTGTTTTTTTAAAACATGTTTAACCACAGCATAGAGGGTTGCTACACATTCAAATTACTATGCAGCCTTTCAACACACCTTAAACCTAAATATCTAAAATGCTATGATGGAGCCTAAAATAGACACTTAATGCTCATTGGACACTTCTCAGCATTGACCGTTTGCTGTTTTATCAGAATAAAGTGCCGTGGCTGCCAGATTTTGAGAAGTATGCAACACCAATTAATATCGATACTAATCAATCGCCATTGCTCATCATTATCATGTAATTAGAGTTCTCAACGGGCCTGAAAATTACAGTCCGAACCCACACAGTGCTACACACCCGCATGAATTGTCTGCCGCCCCCCCCCGTTAACTCGGCCAGAGCCCGCGGGTCCGGTCGGGTTTGTCGGGCCGGCCCGACCCGTTGAGAGCTCTTCATGTAATAGAGCTAACGTTCCCTCCATCACCTCACAGTCCCTGTATTAACGTTACTACCTGCTTACCGGCTGTACTACACTGTCCCTGTCAGTCAGCATCATCTCTGGCTGCTCCTCTCCTGCCCGCTGCTGCTGTCTTCACCTTCAACCTGCTGTTACTGGATCATTGCTATCACAGAAGACGTGGAGGCTCCAGCAGCCCCTCCAGCGAACATGTCTGTGATTTTAGTACATTTTGCAGCATCTACAGTGAGATTCTTCTCTTAGCACGCAACTACTCCGCACCCAATTTCTTTCTCTTTGGTTGCTCCATGTTGTCAGTCCTCGCGCTCAACACTTTGAAACTAGCAGAAGTTACAGGAGACAGTGCAGGGAGGGGTGGGGCCACCTTCGTACTATATCCTGATTGGCTCAGTTCACTGACTACATTGAAGACGGACCAATGGGCCGCCCCCTCTAAATTGTGCACTTAGAAAAAAAAAAAAAAGGAGGGCTGAGTGAGATTGGATTAGCCCAATGTCCTTCAAGAAAATAAACCAATGGGCCATCGCGGTCGATGAAAATGATTTATAATAAAACTTTTGGATTAAATTATGAAAGCCCGGCCCATACATGTGCGTCGGCCCACCGGGCATTGCCCGGTATGCCAGATGGCCAGTCCATGCCTGATTACAAGCACTTCAGTTTGTGTGTTGGCATGCGTGTCCTCAGAGTTAATGGTGACAACATGGTCCATAAATTTGACTTTATGCACAGATGTATATGTTTTTTTTCACATGTCACCACACATGCTGATCTGCAGGTGTGTTTGTGTGCACATAAATCATAACAGCACAGGAGATACGGGTGGCTGCCCTTCTGTCTTCACAGATTCTTGACCCCAACGCTCACTCACGTTGAAAATTTCTACTCTCCAACCGGCCGTTGCACTCACCCTATGATATTTTAGGGTGTTTCCTTCTTTAAACACATGTGATTTTTATTACTCAACTTATGTCACACCAAGGACTGATTTATTAGCTGTGAGAAAATCACCTTAGATCTTTTTCTTAGTCTAACTTCTTTTTTACATACTCTGTTGTATACTCTTGGTTTGATCTTTTTTATTGACCCTATCAGATTGCCCCAAGCAAGACTGTCTCTGCATTGTTTTTCTCTTGCTGACTTTTGCTCACCAAAGGTGAGAACATCCACCATGTAGAGTGGTTGCCCATGTGTCTTTTGTTGCTGCTAGAGAGCAACAAATCCAATCTTTGGCCCCATGATCAGTTGTGTTTACGTAGTACTGTTTTATCTCTCTATGCAGTTGCTTATATTATACCACATCCCAGATTGCAAAATTGTACAAGGCACCCTCATCCAGCCCACATACCACATGGAATGATGGCACTTGGGTTGTTTTGCTCCGGTTGGCCAGACCTCAGCCAGCAAGTAGGCTGTACCATGGCCACGTCAAGCCAAGAGCAAGCCAAATAAACCAGAACTGACTCAAATCTAGGTAATACTAGGTAGGCTAATTCAGTCACTATTATACAACACAAGGTTGCAAAATGAAATGGAAGTTCATAAACTCCTTCATGATACATAAATTACAGAACATACATAGCTACAGTTACTTATCTATGAAATATACATCCAATCAAATCAATTCTATTTATGTAGCCCAAAGTTAGAATCACACTGCCTCAGTGGGCTTTACAAACTGTACAATGAATAACATCTTCTGTCCTTAGACCCTCAATTCAAGTGAGAATACATGAACACATAGAGCATCTTTTGAATTTGTATTGGGGTAATTGGGTTCGACATCAGGAAAACACTGTCCATCTACTTTGACTGCGTGTGAGCACCAAGCATCAATGCTATAAACACAGAGTCTGCCTCTTCTCGTTTAGCTGTAGTCCTGTGCTCTGTTGGACCTGATTACCGCTTGTATGACCAGCCTGAGTCCCATTTGTACATTTCCTTTTCTTGTGACCTCCCATTAGCCAGGAGCAGCCTTAAACCATGCCGGATTAGCATAACTCTTATCCCAACTCTCTTCCTCCTTGGGGCGGTCCAGCTGGTCAGGATGGTTGACAGATACAGCGGGCTGTGACGGTCTCAAAGCCCGCTAATCCAAAAACACCTGCTTTCTTATCCAATGCTGATGAAAATAATTTCAGCTAAAGGCAGTACCTGTTTCAGTAAAAAAGGCAAAAAAAGACAGTTAAAAAAACAGAAACATTACATAATTTTCTGGCTATGGGCCACTTCATCTTCATGTACCACATCATTGTAGCTAACATTACTCTTTGAAAGTGATACTCGAGCTAATGCGTAAATCAATTCAAAAATATCAACCCATCTCTTGGACGTTTTTATTTAAACCAGCAAGTGAAGAACACTGGATGTAATTAAACGGTAATGTTAGCTATGAAGTGGTTGAATGCTAATTTTAGCCAGGGTCTATAGGTTTTTCTGCTGTTCTGCTTTTCGGTTGCTGATTAACAGGACGTTTATACATCTTGACAACAGCAGCACACTATTATCCCCGCATTTGAGCTTCCCACCCTGAGTGTAATGTAGGAGTATGGTGACAGGTTTGTCAGTTTCTGAAGTATTTAGTGCTCATGGTGCTTAATAATTCCTTAAAGACCTCTCCCCTCAGTCCCCTCGATGTCTTCTTTCCACTCCCTTCCCCTCCCCATCCCTCTTGTATCCTCCCATATCACCTCCTCCTCTCCTCTCTCTCCTTCCTTTACCCCCCTTTTTTGTACTCTTACATGATCTGTTGCTCCTCAGGGTGAAGTTTTGGGGCAGATTGATGATGTTCAAACCTGACTCTGCACTGCCCTTTGTGCATTTCTTCCCCTCTTCCTCTGTGCATTAATTCCAGCTCCATACCTCTTTTCCTTCATCATTCATTCTTCCCAACTGTCATGCACTGCATCCATTCCTCCCACCTTCTTGTCCTTCTCTCGGTGGGTTGACCCTCCATCTCTTCTTCCCCTTGTCCCTGCATTCCTTTTTTCTTCCTCCCTTCCTCTGTTTGGCCATTTCTCCCCCCTCCCTTCCTCAGCCTGGACAGATTAATAGTCTTCCTGTTCTACAGAAAAACCTACAAAGACCTGTCCCTCCCTTGACAACACTAAACAAAGGCTCTCTCACTCTCTTTCTCACTTTCCTTTTCCATCTTTTTTACTCTCTCGCTCACACCCAGTGACCTGTGCTTCCTTCCTTGGGCATACTACACTAGACCCTCATACCTTTTTACTCTGGTTTCCCCTCTGTTGAGGTATCTCACTGTTTCCACTCTATTCTTCCCATCTTTCCATCTCCAAAAATAAACAAACTTATGGCCAAGCGAAAAACTCTCTTGAATGTAAATTATGACGCAGATGATGGCGCCACAAAGCATGATATATTATGGAATAATATAGACACTGGAAAGGAATAAGAGTTGTCTGTACTTTTCTTTTTTTTGCTGAAATAGTTTTACATTCCCTTGAAGTAGTTTTTAAGTTTCCTCACATTTCTTTTTGCATTCCAACAAACATAAGACTTGCTGTTGTCTGCCTTTCAATCATCTGTAATACCCATACTTCATACTACTATTACTGAAATCTACTCTGTTGTGTTGGTTGCTCCTCTCTTCAGCTCTGGCCAACCAGTCACTGCTAGTTGAAGCAAAATGCTTCAGTTTCAGTAGTAGTTTTGGTGCCTAAACCTAACCAAACCATTTCACGACTTTAGCAACATTTCAGGAGTCACTATACATCAGAATTTGATAGTCTAACCAGATGTTGCGCATTCTACATTATGGTTAACTTGATGGCTGAGCCATTCACATGCAAAACTTATGCTGGGGGTTGGGTAAAACAAGAATTTACCAAAAGTTAAAAACAATGTCTGCGGCCCATTAATGAAAATAATACAGTCAAAAGTTGAAAACAAAAAGGTTGTGTCTTGTTTGTTTGCAGTTTGAGTTTAGTTAAGAGGAAGCCTCTCCTGTGTGTTCAGACAGCATGCAAGGTGAATTTCAAAGTCAATTCAACTGCATTCAATGTCCACAGAACGACACAAATAGGTGTGAAGTATGCACGTGTGAAGTCTTAATGCCTTTGAGTCTTCTATGTATGGGAAATGTTTAACTTCCTTGCTGTTGCACAGCACCATACAAATCAATTTGCCTTGCCACGGGCATGAAGAAAATCAAGCATATTAGTAGCAGGTGGAGACATGTCTGTGTGAAGCTGAAAATGATGTGTGAATCCAAATGTATAGTATGCTCAAACATGTATTATACCCATTATTTTTATTCCCTAAAGCATCCCATACCGCTCTTTATTTAATGATGGAATTATAGCTAACTTCCCTAGCTATGGTGCAGTCTGCAGAAAAATCTGCCTTTATGGATTTCATTAATTGTTCACAACCTTTGCTGCATGTCACCATTCTTTCCCTGACCCTTCTTTTAATTTAGTGCAAGAAGGAATTGGAAACATCATACAAAGTAAAGACTGAAGGGTAGAGAGTCAATGAGCAGATGGAGGTGACTGCAGAGAGTGCAAAGAGACAGGGAGGATGAGACTAATGCTACATGTCGAGAGGAGGCAAAGTGATAAAGGAAAATAGGAAGGGACGGATTGGAGGAAGAAAGGGGAGAGAGGAGGGTTGTGGCTGGGTCAAGTCTGTCTCCTGTCCCCACAGGCTTACGTGACTTGCCAGCAGTGCAAGTTCAGTAAAGTTCAAGGTCGGATTGACATGTATTTGGAGAGAAAAGACAAACTCAGCGTACTTTTTTTTTGGTGCGTGGCAGCACATGGCTTCGCTCAAAGCCCATTTGAACAATAACTACACTATATTCATGATATGAATATAATATGTTCATTCATTCAATAAATGGCGGTGATTCCAAAACCTAAAATCAATTTGATTCAATGAATGAATGAAACATTGGGGATCACTGATGAGAGTTGCAGCAACCTCACCATGAAAAACTGTGCCGGCAGCTTATGACAACCAAAACTGACATGCGTTGTGAGGCCCATGACCTTACAGTCTGCATGGAGGCTGGGGTGGATGGATGGGTCAAACAAAGACAGGACTTTCATCCATGTTAAGGTATAAGGATGTTTTGGATAATTGCTACCCGGTCACAGTCTGCATGATGTGCAGTGACATTACTTTGTACATTTACTTTATAGTTCAAAAACTATAAGGGCAG
The DNA here is from genome assembly GCF_900880675.1 of Sparus aurata. Classification (NCBI taxonomy): domain Eukaryota; kingdom Metazoa; phylum Chordata; class Actinopteri; order Spariformes; family Sparidae; genus Sparus; species Sparus aurata. The sequence continues at coordinate 10,254,121 of NC_044198.1, forward strand.
TCAATAGCATATTTTTCTTATGCTATGTAGTTGCCGGCAAGGAGGAGATTAAATCGGCCAGTAGAGTTTTGATGAGAACACAACAAATATATGTTTTTAATGCAAAAAGAGAAAAGAAAAAGACATGCTGAAAGTTTTAATGTCTTTATGCTGCAACTTTACATTTCTTTGGGTTCAGTTTTCAACTTATGATGTGGGAAAAAGGCTTAGGCACAAAAACCACTTGGTCAGGGTCCACAAAAGATTGTGTTTTGGCTTAAAAATCCTGCTTTGGTCGCCCCAAGACACAGCTTACAACTTCTCAACAAAAAGATACATTTTTCATTGTCTCAAGCATGGCTGAAAAATCTCAGACATTATCACCAAGAACAAAAATAATGCTCGTGCCTTGTTTGCTACTGTCGACAGGCTAACAAACCCTCCTGTGCCAGTAGCAGCTGAACATCTGTCTACCAGGGCCTGTAATGAATTTGCATCATTCTTCACTGCCAAAATTCAGAACATTAGACAAGCGGTCAGTGCCACTCTACCAGGTACTGGAGGTGTGTTGTCGTTTTGTCGACCTAAACCCAACTCTAATACCCTGACACAATTTGATCCAATTAATGACAAAAACCTTCAAGACATTATACAGCATTTGAAGTCTTCCTCCTGCAGCCTGGATATTTTACCAGCAGGGTTCTTCAAAAAAGTTTCAGACTGCATGATTCCAGACCTGCTACAGATTGTTAACACGTCTCTTCTCTCAGGTGTCTTCCCCCAAGCCATTAAGACTGCAGTCATTAAACCACTTCTGAAGAAGAGAACTCTAGACACATCAGTAATGAATAACTATAGGCCCATTTCAAACCTCCCAATTTTAAGTAAAATAATTGAAAAAGCTGTCTTTCAACAGCTGAACAATTACTTAATAATAAATGGCTGTTTTGATGTTTTCCAATCAGGATTTCGACCACATCACAGCACTGAGACGGCCCTCGTTAAGGTCTTCAACGACATTCATTCAAACACAGACAGCAGAAAAATCTCAGTCTTAGTATTACTGGATCTCAGTGCTGCGTTTGACACAGTCGACCATAATATACTACTGGACCGACTGGAAAACTGGGTTGGACTCTCTGGTACAACACTAAAGTGGTTTAAATCTTATCTAAATGAGAGAGATTACTTTGTGTCTATTGGTGACTACACATCTGAACGGATGAAAATGACAAGCGGAGTACCCCAGGGCTCCATTCTGGGGCCTCTACTATTCAACATTTACATGCTCCCTCTAGCTCAAATAATGGAAAACAATGAAATTTGCTACCATAGTTATGCAGATGACACACAAATTTACATAACCGTATCACCAGGGGACTATAATCCCATACATACCCTGAGTAGATGCATCGAACAAATCAATGATTGGATGTGTCAGAGTTTTCTTCAGTTAAACAAAGATAAGACTGAAATAATTGTTTTTGGATCCAAGGAAGAACGCCTTAAAGTCTCTGCTCAGCTTCAGTCTGTAATGTTGAAAACTACAGACGAAGTCAGAAACCTTGGTGTGACTATGGACTCAGACATGAATTTCAGCAGCCAGTTACAAAGTCAGCCTACTATCACCTTAAGAATATATCCAGGATAAGAGGGCTTATGTCTCGGCAGGATTTGGAGAAACTTGTTCACGCATTTATCTTCAGCAGACTCGACTACTGTAATGGTGTCCTTACAGGACTCCCTAAAAACTCCATCAGACAGTTGCAGCTGATTCAGAACGCTGCTGCTCGAGTCCTAACAAGAACCAAAAAAGTAGATCACATCACTCCAGTTCTTAGATCTTTACACTGGCTTCCTGTCTATCAAAGAATAGATTTCAAAGTCCTGTTGTTGGTTTATAAAGCATTGAATGGTTTCGGGCCAAAATACATTTCTGATCTTCTGCCGCGTTATGAACCATCCAGACCTCTGAGATCGTCAGGTACCGGTCTGCTTTCAGTCCCCAGAGTAAACATCGAGAAGCAGCTTTCAGTTACTATGCGCCACATATTTGGAACAAACTCCCTGAAAATTGCAGATCTGCTTGCAGAATGTCATTGTGGTATGTTAACTGCCAACATTTTTTCATGACAACTGGGCTGTTTATATGGTAGTGTATGTTGAATGCTGAATGCCACTGCAACCCACATCAAAAAAGTCAAAAATCTTTTTGCAGAATACAGTGGTTTACAGTGGATTTTCAATTTTCAGTGCTTGAAGCAAATTAGCGATAGCAACAAAATTGCTATTTTTAAAACACTAAGAAGGCTCAACACAACATGAAACTTTGCTTGTAGTATCATCAGGGTCTGTACACATGAACACGAGCATTGAGAACATTATTTGTGTACAAAGAGTTGCTAAAAAGAAAGTTTTTGAACAACTCACGTTAGCAGTAGCTTGTTCCGCTAGCCGCCATCATTGCAGCCGAGAAGTATCGATCTCCGAATGCAATGTAACATGGATGAGAGTCAAGGTGGACATGGTGTTTTAAAGATAGCGATTTTGATGCTATCTTTAATTTGCCCCTAGCACTTCCATTTAAAATGAGTTTGACCCGAAAACGAAAATACGGTAAATCTTAAAAGTGCCTCTTTCATCTTAATTATGCGTTTACACGAAGGTTTGACTCATATACATTCACAACTAAAGCCTAGGTTGCATTTTGGCAAGAGTGTCATTTCACTTTAACTTTTCTCAAGCTTTTGCTCACTTTACCAAACAATAACAGAAAAAAACAATCCACCGGTTGGAAATGTCTCCTCTCTACTCTGTGTCAAATGTTATAAGTGTCCGGTGAATATAATTAATTGGACTAGAACTCAGTGTTGGCAAACTTGTAAAGGTCAGCATTCAAACTGTCTGCAGTGAGAATATGAAATCAGTGCATCCTTACTTTTATTTGCTGAAGGGGTAAACTACTACATTGTTTATTCAGACTCCCCGAGGTGCATTCACTGTTAATATGTGTGTGTGTTCACCTGTGGAAATTAATGCAGACATTCAATATTAATAGCCGCCTCAGGGTATTGCTACCTTGTTTTTCTGCTACTTTGCCTGCAAAAATAACCAATTTGTATGTTTGTTTATGTTTTTCACTCTGTGTGTGTGTATGCGTGCCTGTACTAACAGCTGAATAATAAAGATGATAACTGTGTTAATCTCCAACGCACAGACAGTGTTGAGGATAAGTATACGTCAACAGTTATTTTTTTTTAACGTGGCTAATAAGATAACTGAGACTGCATGGTTGTAAAAATGAACGCAAAAGTCTTGCGTTATTTATAAATCAATTTGTGTGTCTGTGTGGGTGTGTGTGTATGTGTGTACAGCTGTGAACTGGTCATACTGTTGACACCAAACACCAGAATCCAAAACAAAAGGGAAAATTATGTTAGCATAATTTTGCATTCAGAATCACATTTTTTTTTAATTAGCAGGGCCGCCTGTGACAACAAAGATTAACAATAGCAGTTAATTTATTTGGCAGGCATTCTGAGCTGGAGCAGCCTCGCTGCATTCAAGTGTTGGGCACGGTCACTGTGAAGGTAGAGCAGCAACAAAAACAATTTACGCTGTACCAGAGTGGGAGAGAGTGCTGCCGGCGACTCTGTGAGCTCCATTTCCTAGTTTGACTAAACAAAATGAAACTCTGAAAGTGTTGTTTCTCGGCTTTCTCCATCTCGGCAAATAGCCATTTCTCACTACTGATTACACACAAATATCCGGGCGGCAGAGTGTCACAGAGAATGTCCTGCGAAAGTGTCCTCGAATAAGATGCTGCATTTGCGCCAGCTCCAGGATTACTGCGGAGCATCTCGACCTCTGCTGAGGCCGATAGCAGAGGTTCGGGAAGTGGTTAATCCAGTTTCTTTCAAAGCCCAGAACGGTCCGATAGCGCAGCAGAGAGCTTACAGTATATACTGTACTGTCCGCTCTTGTTGAATCAAGACAAAGTGAGTCATAATCAGTCGGCTTAATTTTAAAGGAGACCTGTTATGCCTTTTTTCCTATTTTTCCCTTTCCTTAAAGCATTTTATGTAGTTTCTTATGCATGTAAAATATTTTGAAAGTTAAGAAAGTCAATACGAACAAAAGCTCCCCCCTCTCATAGAAAACAGTGAAAAGCGTTTTTTAAATGTGGGGGATAGGAGTTCATTTTCTTGCAAGAGCATAGGTGTGCTTTTACATTTCATCTAATTAAGATGAAAATTGGATGAGCATTTTCTTCTTCATTATTTATTTGATTTTTTACAAATTGTTTTAAAAATATTCATACCTGTCTAAAATGAATGTACATCAGTCCTTAAATAAGACCTATCATGCTTATTTGTTTTTTTCCCATTCCTTTTGTGTTTTTAAACACTGAAAGGTAAAAAGGTCAAACTGATTTTATGGGGTCCTAATAACTTATGCTCACCGCTGCGGAACATTTGTGCAGGGGAATACATTTTTGGACGAACCTCAATGTCAGCTTTCAACCTGGTCTCAGAACATACTGCATGGCATGACAACACCACAGCGACTACCTCAAAAAACAAGTCATTGACAAGTAGCACTGTGTTCTTCTGATTTGATTAATATTCAGTTGTAGAGCAAATATGAGAGAAATGGTGGAGGTGTATATTTCAGCAGCGAGAAGTGCCTGAAGTCTTCCCCCAGGCTTTTTTTTTTTACAGCCGCATCAACCTCTAGCAACAAGGTAAAGGTATGTTTGTAGCCCAAGAGGCAAAACCCAGGGTTTAAATAGCTCGCCAAACACCTTCCTGCGACACTGGCAGCTGCTCATTGAGCCTATCGCTCTGAAGGCACAGTAATAACTGAAGGCCACTGGAGCCGTGTAATTGCCCAGACATTACGCGGAGGAATTTCATGTGTTAATGCAAATGTCTGAATCAAGTGTACCAAACAACAGACCTGACCCTGCCAGCTCACTACAAAGTTTGTGTAATGTCCGATTGCACGGAGTGTGTCCATAATATTTTCTCCTTGTCTGTATATTGCTTTCTGCTGTTTTGTTGATAATGCGGTTGTGCTTAAATACGTGCAATATTCATATCAATGCAAAACAGTTAACATTACATTTGGGTCCTCCTCCTCTTGCACACTTGATCCATGCCTACCCCAAACCATTTCTGAAACATTTCTATTAGCTGACAACAAAACACAGATGCAATGTGTATCTCCTCACAGCAGCTGGATAGTAAGAAACTGTTTGGAGAGACTTTGGTGTGGAAATAATGCCCTCGCAAACAATGGTCTCGCAGCCAGCCATCCGAGAAAAAAACAAGTTTTCAAGTGGTCCTCCTCAATTCTTAGATCAATCGATTCAGAACACAACAGCTTGGAGAAGCTACTGCAGTAGTCATGCAGAATCGATGCCGGGCTGATGGATAATAAGACGCCTCACCAATGTTTACCAATGTAAAGTAACACAGCAAGTGTGTGTGGGGGCCTCTGTGGAGCAGTTTGGATTTTTACAGGTGTTCATTTTTGCATTTAGTATGGATTTATTGTGGTGTATCCAGTCATGAAATAGCCTTGGCAGTACAGCTGCCGTACCCATCTGCTTCACTGGGCCTCACTCACACACACGCACACACGAACGCACATGCACGCACACACACACACACACACACACACACACACACACACAGCACAGAGATATTCCGTCTGTACATTGTACAAATTCATGTTAATGCTCTCAATGTCATTGATACTTGAACATTTATTGAGCACAAATTAATCTAGCATGTTTCATATCTCCCGTTGCTGAACACACACACACACACACACACACACACACACACACACACACACACACACACACACACACACACACACCAAAGACAGAATCTGTGGCCCTGAACTCAGACCCATGCTCACAGAGATGTGAGAGTCTCAAGGACCTGAAAGTGGGACATACACACACACATGCATACATATGAGAAAAATCTCATTTTTTTCTCACATACACACACAGAAATGCTAACCTGTAAACTTATACTTCAATCAAATCATGTGAGCCCAAAGGCCTTACACACACAGACACACAGACACACACACACAAGGTAAATACTGCACTCCAGTCATTTTTTTATATATAACCTAAACTGCTCCACTGAGTTTTTACTATTTTTGCTGGCTCTGCAAGGCTACCAATACATCACTCATTTAATTACATTCAACTAATAAATATGTTATCATTCTTCTCATTCTAAATTACTTTTCTTAGTGCATTATTGGCAGGAAAAGAAAAATAACTTAATGACTAACTACTAGTTATCAAGCATAGGGCTGGGCGATATGGCCTCAAATCAATATCACGATATATTGAGCAACTCACCTCGATAACGATAAATGAACGATAAGTCCCCCCCCCCCACCCCCCACTTTGAAGGACTGTAGAACTACACTGTAGTTAAGATTTATATTATTTATTTAGTAGTTAAGAACGACTGATAAGCACACGATTGAACAGCTGAGAAGCACAGATTACTTGAAATGACAACAACTGAACAAGTTTAAAGGTATAAAATAACTTAAATTTCCTTCAAACACAAAGTATTAAAAATACAGTCTCTTATAAACAAATTCTAACACTTTTAGCTGGTCCTGATCGGTTCTCGCTTTTTTTATTTTCTCGAATTGAATCACGTGGTTGTACTGCAGGTGGTGGAAGAGGTTGGATGTGTTACATTGACTTGTTGCAACAGTCTTTTGGCACAGTTTACATTTACCATTTTTTTTTCATTTTAGATTTCTGCATATTAACATTCATCTAAAATAGAGGAAGCACTAAAGTAAAATAAACATAGCTGTGTCTCATTCGTCCAGTTTACTAATACAATCTGCTGCTGGAGTCACTGGGCCCCATGACATGGAAGATATTGAAAGAACTGCAATTATTTTGTATTAATATATTTATGCTAAGTAATTTGATGACAGTCCCTAAATCAGTTTCCAGCGATTCAGTGCCATGTTCTGGGAGGTGAGCTAACCGTCCACCTGCTGCTCACACTGGGCGAACCTCAGTAAAGTCGCGGCTGGACCCGAGTAGAGCTTCGAATCAAGCCCAACCCAACCCAACCAAGTGCCGCACTTAATGCACTCGACAAAGCCGACACATGTAATTATCACGGCCCACGACTTGTTTAAAATGGGTCCACAGTCACACCTCCGACTTTCCTCCAAACTTGCTCAAAGTTAATTCTACTGTTTTAATTTTTTCTTTACATCTTCATGCTCCATGTTGCACTTAAGCTACACAATCAGTGATGCCGGTAACGTGTCACTCTAATCTGACCACTTTTTTCAGTAACGAGTAATCTAACACGTTAATATTTCCGAACCAGTAATAAGATTAAAGTTACTTATTCAAGTCACTGTGAGTTATATTAGTTTGTCATTTTCCTTAGTAGAAATATATATTTTTGCTTTCTTCTTGCGTCTCAGGGAGTGACGTCACATACTCGAGAAGTCACGTTTTTCAGCATGAGGACACTCACGTGTAAGACCACGCAGAGACACAAATACAAACAACGGAGGGAGGAGAGAGATGCGCGTTTTCTAGCTGGAAATACAGTCATTATTTTTAATGGAATAAAAAACAAAACACAAATGCTTGATCAATGGACCGGCCCGGTCGAAGACAGTGGCCTGTTGCAGCCTTTTAACGCAGCATCATTACACAAACTGTCCGTGTCTCACAGCGAGAGTGGGTTCACTTTATTACTAACCTGGCATAGCTGGTGTTGCATCAGCGGGCGGAGTTTGCCATCAAATTAATGTAAAATAAGCACATACACTGGGTAGATTAATCAAGTGGACCTAATGTTTGAGTATCAGACGCTTGAGAGCTACTGCGTTCCGCTGGTTTAAATAAAAGTGGGGGGGACAAAAACGGGATTTCGGAAAGTGGGGGGCACATGTCCCCCTGTCCCTAGTGGATGTTACGCCTATGACACCGAATGTACCGACATGGGCAAAATGACGTTTGTTATCGTCGTAAATTTCTGTATCGGTAAATTTTCGGTTTATCACCCTGGCCTAATTAAGCAGATGGAGTTTGTGACCACAGCTACAGCAAAGGCTGAAAGATCTTTTTTTATCTCCTGTCTTCTCCCTCTATTTCTCCCTCATCACTTGCTCCTCCATCTCACCTTCTTATCTTTTTTTTCTCTCCTCCTATCTCGTCGTCTTTACCTTCTGTTTCTGTCATGTGTATTGATCCCACCTGTGCCTCCTTTCTTTTACTGTCACTCTCTCCTGATCCAATCTCAGGACTGCCAGCGTGATGATAGCTTTGTTTACAACGTGACTACAGGGCAATTACGAGGGACACTATGTCTATATGTATGTGTGTGTGAGTGTGTGTGTGTGTGTAGCTGCGAGTAGGGACTTGACCTGTTTTCTGGTGTAATTAGACCTCAGACCCCGGAGCCTCTGCTTTTTTTAAATGGCACCTGCCTCTTGTTCTTCTCTCTCTGCTGGCCCTGTGTTTCATCACACATTTCTATTTTTCTCCATGTTTACTGTAAAAAGTTTTTTAGCGTTCTCAACCTCTCTTTCACCTCAACTTTTTATCTCACTCTAAATCTTTCTTTATTTCTCCATCGAGAGCTTCGCCTCGCCATAGATGGCCCCTTTCATGCCTGTCTTTCCCTTTTGCATTCTTTTGGCACAAATAACTACACATTATTGCCAAAGCAGAACAAAGATTGTCTCTCGGTACCTCTCTTTCTCTGTCTTTCTACCTCCCCCCTCTTCCTCAACAACTCAATTTCAAATTCAATTTTCAACGATGCATTACATGAATCACCATAGTTGCCAAAGCAATTAGATGATGAATAAGAACAAGACCATATCTTTTTTAACCGTCAAATAGGATCTGTGGAACTTCTGCATCATGGTGGAAGCCGGTTGTTGGCGTATGCTAGCGAATGTCGGCTGCTGTATCTCTCTGTTAGCAGAGCAGAGAACAAGGTCGCAGAAAGTCCAGCCCAAGTCCTTCGCAACTAAATCTACAGTCCAGCAGCAGTAAACGACTTGAGGGGCAATTTTGTAAAAAACATAGTAAAACGTTTGTGGCTCCAGTGGAAGCTGCGTGTAATCTGATAAATTGCATCCAGTGATGTCACTCAGTCGCAACACGTGTAACGTCATGGACAGTTTAAAAATATTGATTAAACCAGAGGTATCACCTTTTTTTTTGTACAACGCATTCTCCTTCCTTTTCAAAACCTGGCGCCTACATTACCCACAATGCAATTTAGCAATTAGTGACATCACTGGGGGCTTTTAATCAGATTACATGGAGTTACTGTGGAGTTACAAAAGGTTTTATATCACATATTTTTTATACATGCAGTAGTACTCCCCAAGACCTGTAGAACACTTAAATGTCTTATACTGTTGGAGTAACCCTTTATAAAAATCCAACACCAGCTGGTACATGCAACGGATGGAGACATGGAAGGTCCTATTCTTTCTGTCATGTTATAGTCCACTTGCACATGACTAAGACAAAATGATTAAGGAAATTGCCACAAATTGTTACAGACCGCTCAGACAGAATGATTGAACCATGACTGACATGGATAAGTGACAAGATGGAAGGATGAAAGTTGGTTCACAAGGCCTTTTTTCGCAAACTACATACATCAATACAACAATTCTATTGTTGAATTTGGACGTATCTTAACCCTTTGATGCAAAACATGGGTCAAAAGTGACCCGGCAGAGTTTTAATTTTCTATATCTTTGCAATGAATTACTTTCATCATTCAGTATTCAAGGTATTCCTCAATTAGCTTGTTTTTGATCATCATACATCTTTATTTTATTTTTTCCTTTCTTACTTTTAGAATAAAAACCCCTTTTGTATCAGTACCCCTCTAATGCACAACATGGGTAAAAAATGACCCATATTCATTTTCTATGCTATTTCATCGATTGCTGAGTGTTTCTATGATATTTCTTTGAAAAAAATAATAAGTGTATCATTTATTATTCCAAGTATGCAGTAAATATCTTGTTTGTGTTTCACACAAATCATATTTTTTCTTTTTTCTTTCTTACTTTATGAACAAGCACAGCTTTTGTATTTCTACATCAACTTCACACACATGGGTCAGAAACGACCCACATAAGTTTGCTATATAATTTGGTGTAAACTGTGCTTGTGAAATTTGCTCCCTGTGTAAGTATTGTCAATATTTTTCAATTGTTCTAACATCACCTTTGAAAATATTTGATGACAACTGTGAAAGATAACTGTACGTAACATGTTTACCTTGAGAGTGGGTACATTACTTGACAGAAAGTTAAAAGTAATTACTATGAGCTAGTTAGCGAGCTGTTGACATATTCTATTTTAGTTAGCTAATTCTACCATAGTTAGTTACTATTGTAGTTAGTCCAGCTAACTAGATGAATTTCAGACACTTTGAGTCGAAATCGCTTGAAAAAGCAGTTCTCATTCAAATACAACTTACTGCACTGTAAGTGGTAGAAACAGGCTCCAATCGCTCTGAAAACCTCAAATTGACAAGCAAAGACTTCTGACTGAAAGTAATGACTAAAATCATGTTTGCAATGCTACAGTTAGTTCATACACTTTGAGTGGAATCCAACTTGAAAAAGTAGTTTGGAGTGAAATATTACTTAATCTGTCACAAAGGGCAAAAACATGCGTCTTTCGTTCTGAAAAGCTAAAAATTGCAAGAAAGGCTCCTGACTGAAACTAATGACAGAACAACTAATTCTGATGATGATGACCCAGAATATTTGCCACAGGGTCAAGCTGGAGTTGTGGGTGTGTCTGGGGATCCAGCTCTCCTACATGAAGACTCCTCTGATGATAAAGATGACTCGTCGGATGAGTCCTCAGAGGACGAATCTCAGACTGAAGAGAATCCCCCCACCCAGAGGAAAATTTTACTGCTCAAAGCTTGCTCCTTTATGGCTATGGAGCCGTAAAGGAGCTCAATGAGAGTTCTCATTTCAGTCTCGTTGTAGTCTTTTTTGGTCTCAAACATTTCTCATTTGTTTCTCCTAAAATTCCTTAGGAGCAATAGTTAAGACTTGAGACTTTACCGCTTAAACCTTGCTCCTTTCCAGCACTGAGAAGACATTCTGAAACTTCATTGAGAGCTTGATGAGATCTCCTTTGAAACTTACAGGGAGCCCAAGTTGAGCTTTTCTGCACCTGTTTCTCAGGAGAAACAATTGAGAAACAGGAGAAATCATCCACAGCCTCACTTTGGTCTCACATAGATCTCATAGTTGTCTAGGAGAAATGAATGAGACGCTACTGAGATCTCTTTCCCAATTTTCGTTTCCTCTGGGTACTCATGGCAGAACAAGAAGCCATAATATTCTGAGGAGCTGCCCAGGCCCAGGTGGCAATTCTCGCTCTAGTTATGTGTTAAGTTGTATTTTATTTTGTTAGGTCACATTTCACCAGTTTACAGTTCAGTTCAATAGCTGTGTTATCTGTTATCAGAGGTATGTGTCATGGTTGTGTTATTTAGTTCCTGTTTTATTTTGTAGTAGTTTTTCTCTTGTGTTCTGTTTCTTATTTACTTCCTGTCTTTGTCTTTGCTCACACCTGTCATTTTGTGCCACACCTGTGTCTTGTTGTATCAATTGTTGATCCCTGCCTCCTAGTGTCCTACCCACCAATCTGTGTTCTCCTCATTCCTTCCCTTTTTTGGATTTTTCCTGTACTCTTTTTTTGTTTATATAACCAATGCTTTGTTCAAACTGTCTCGGCCTATGGTCTCTGCATTTGGGTCCACCCACTTCACCACCCCCAAAACCTGACAGTATGTGTATGTGTTACAAAATGACAATGTTGCAAATATTATGTACAGTAAGTAAGTAAATAGGTGTTTGGCCCCACTCACTGATAAAGTAATTACTTGAAACAAATTATTATTATTATTATAGTATTAAGTCTTTTAATTATAAATCACACTTGGATGAATGGGTCATTTTTGACCCATGTGTGTAAATTTGATGTAGTAATATAAAAACAATTTTTGTGCATAAAGTATGACAGGAAAAATTGAAAAAATGATTAGTGGTAATCAAAAACATGATATTTAAAGCATACTTGGAATATTAAATCATGATATTAATTAATTTCAAAAGATAGAACAAAGAAAAACTCAGGCAGCATGAAATAACCTGGAAAATGAATGCGGGTCATTTTTGACCCATGTTGTGCATTAGAAGGGGTGCGCATATGTTGCGCATCAAAGGGTTAAATAAAGAAATGTGTTTCTTGTGTTTTCCAAAATGTCTTGTTTTGAGCAACATCTTACATATTTTGGAACTGTTAAATCGTCCCCTAGTTTCTGCTAATGGCATTGAGCGACAACATTGTCCACTAACACTACACTTAAGCAAAGCATGCAAACACACATGAGAATCCATCAATTTTAAAGGAGAAATATAAAAAAAAAATTCTGGTTCGCAATTTCATTTTGGGTTACTTAGGTTTACATACCTTGGTGCAAAAAAAAACAAAAAAAACCCACACATCAGTTATTTCATACTGCTGCCTGAAACACTTAGTTTTAGCTCCTGTCTCTTTAAGGTCCCCCCCCTCCTGAATACCCAGCCTCATCTGGTTGGTCAGCTCACACATGCCCGAGCCATCACTGCTCACAACAGAGCAGCTGTGCTGGATCAATTCTTACCACCAAACTAGCAGCTAGGCATTATTTACGCAAACGTGTGACATTGCATGATGTCACAAAGTCACTGAATTAAAGATGATACTACTGACGAGGCGTTTCAGGTGCAGTGTTTTCTGCGCGAGAAAGGAGCTTCTGTTGGTGCACACTTTGGCCTTTGAACTTTTAAGATCTTTTATATGCACACAAACTTAAATAACACATTGAGTAAAAGGAACAAAAAAAGAAGCATATTAAGCATCATTTAAACTTTCCTTATGTAATTGCAGTGTGCAGTGTGCAGGCTAAGCCCCTTCATTCAAGGATGATTGCCTGACAGATAGTTGTAATGTACTGTATCACATTATAATGAAAGATCACAACATGCTATACAATGATTAAATAAGTCATATGAGATGTGGTGGTGTGATAAATTGAGAATCCATTCCCTCTCTCTCTCTCTCTCTCTCTCTCTCTTCCTCTCTCAGCTCTGTTGCTGGGTTATGAATTTAATCACCTCTCACATGACTAGTCACTGTTTTAATTCCTTCATTTAAATTTTTAATTCAAACATCTCGGCTCACACAAACCGTACACAGAGACAGACTGACAGACAGACTTGAACAAATCAACAAAATGCCTCCTTGCTCGCTATCTTTCCCTCTCAACCATACAGACACATGTGTATGCATACTCAAACAGGAATTTGCATAGTCCCTGATATACTGTATGTGCACACCGAAAAGCAAACATCATCACACAAAACACACATTCGAAGATATTCAATCTTGCTCTCCTGATGAGTTATTTCTAATACTGCGTATGTAAACACACAGGTTTCTTCATGATTGCCTTGCGCACCAGCAGGGAAAATATCTAAGACTTTGGGCTGGATCTCAGGGTGTTTGTCTGTGGGACATGCTCTCCCACTTTGCCATCTTGCTGCCCCGGGTTATGTTCCCCTGTGTCATATTAGATATCTTCGGATGCCTTCTCCGTCTGAAGCCAATGAGCCCTTATTCAGTCAGTGCTGCCAGTGGATGTTTCAGTCAACAGTTGTGTTTTCAAAGTCCTCAGATGTGATTCTGCATTTTTCTTTCCTTCAGCTGGCCTTTGAAATGTTTCCTCTGCACTCAAGCTGACCGCTGACATTATGTAAATGGCTAGACGGGATCCAAAGAGGCAGCCGATCCTGGGGCATGCTGATGGCATGCCTGAGTAGGCGCAGCTGGTGCTGGGTGATTGGCCCCAGAAGTTACTGTATTTCTACCACTGCTTACTAGACGCTTTGCAGTTGTCTCTTTTTTTAAGTATGAGGGACAAAAAAATCAAACTGGCTGACTGCAAGGACACAACGTCAGGATTCAGCTTTGTTGTTATGGAGGCTACATGAGACCCTGCCTTCACCTGGCTACACGTTACTTTCGCCTTCGTCGCCATGCTTCTGTGGCTCAGGAGGTAGAACAGGTTGCCTATTAATTTCTGGGTGGGCGGTACAATCCCCAGCTCATTCTGTTCATATGTCAAAGTGCAAGGGGAAGATGCTGAACCTGAAGTTGCTCCTGATAGGCAGGCCAGCACCTTGCCATCTGACTTTGTGTGCAGATGAGTGAATGAAAGGCCGATTGTAAAGTGCTTTTTTTTTTTTTTGTTATTATAGAAAAGCACTATATAAGTGCAGCTGAGTTACTTTAAACGTGTAGGAAATAAATGTTGGCAATGTAAGTTTCTGTGAGTCACCGTTTATGTGGAAAGGTAACGAATCTTTATGTTGCAACTTTACATTTCTTCAATTTGAATGTTATGTTGTGTTGATGCTCTGGTTAGGTTAAGGCCCAAAAACCACTTGGTTACGGTTGGGAAGAATGATACAAAAACATGAAATGCTGTGGCCCCTAATTAAAAATATCACAGTGGTTTTGTGCATAAGAAAGTTGAGATGCTGACTTGAACAGTGGTCTCCGGCTTGGCAGCTGTCGCCTCACCATCACTTCCACTTCCTGACATAAAATTAAGCTAAAACGCATGAATGAGGTATGACATGAGAGGATTTCAAAAATTGCAATATGTATGACACATTCAAGATTTTACGTTCCTGAAAATGCAAAAAATCTTAAAACTGGGTCGGAATTCCAGTGGGTGTACAAATATTTTGATCCTTTACTTTTGTAAAAAGCAACTATGTAAGGAAAACAAAATAATTCTCAAGTTCTGTATTCAGAGTCCACTTGAGTGAAAGTACATCTGTGTCATGAGATAGATGTACTTAACAAAAGTAATGTACTCTTCATACAGGATGTTTTTTTATATTCTTGTATCATTATGTACTTTATTATTTTGCAATATTTCAGTAAAACAAGAAGCAAAGTGTTTTTCGTGCTAGTTTAACCATTCTATACACTTTTGGGTTCAGCAACCACCAACTGTTAAAAGATGATCGTGTGTTCTGAAGTCCTTGATCAAGACATGTTTACCCTATCGCTGCAATGGGTGCAGTTCACTGCTGTAACCTTTCACTCAGTCAAAAGTCCCCAATAGTAATGCTGCACTCACAGTGCTCAGTGCCCTTGGATAATAATTGTAAATCACAGAGTAGAAGCTGTGCCTCTGTTGCAACCTGCCTCTGTTCATCTGACCTTGAGTATGTTCCCTGCCATGCACACCTGTGGCTCATCCTCAAGTCAGCCCTTTGGACATGCTGCCTGCCTCCCAGCTGCAGCTTTTAACCTCATTAGGGCTGCTGGTTGTCATATAAAGAATGTCTTCTTTGTCATCTGTTCCTCAGAAATCGTGTTCGGACTGCCAGCCCTAATGTGTTTTTCGATATCGTATCCAGGAAGTCTGGACAGCAAAAACCACATGAATCGCGTCTTTCGCAAATTGGATCAGAACCACATTTGGAGGTGATTTAAAATGCGATTCAAAACGCATTTCAAAGTGTCTTTTGTGTCATTCCCAACGCAACACATAACGTCAAATCCAGAAATGCAAAACAGCGGCTGTGCAGAATCCATTCTGCTGCTCTAAGTGTTGAAGACAACACAGAGAATGACAGTCCGTAGACAGTCAGGCTGAAACAAATTGTCTGCTGCACGGCTTGGCAGCGTTATTGTTTTGAGGGTGAGATGACGAATTTCTCATGCTTCTGTGTTGACAGCCCTGTCACCAACGTAGAAGTTACTTACACATATGTTGTTACTACAGAATCCAATGCATTGGTGATGTCTTGACACAAAAATCGGATCTGATCACTTGTCTTAAAGGTTTAAAACTCTGACGACCCGAACTACAACCCCAAGATTGTGAGATAGTTGATTTTTTTAGTCTCATTCCCAGTTTGTCGAATACTTTACACTTTAAGATTGAAGTTTAGGTCGGCCACCATCCGACAGCATCAGTATTTGTTTACTTACAGCAGCTTTAAGTTGCACTTGTACTCTTTAATCCTAGCTATGTGTTTTGTTTTCCTGCATGGTATCTGCAGGTAAAAACTTCCTAACCACTCCTCTCCCTGTTTCCAGGTACCTGCACTGGCCCCGCTGCTGTCAGAGCCATGAGAGGACAAAGCTGTTTCACAGCAACAAGTTGAAGCTGCTGCCAGAAGGCTGAAACTAGTTCCAGACTGACAGCTTAGCACCGTGTGTGCACGCTCTTAAAATGCTCAAGAAGGCCAGGCCTCGGAGGAGCCTGATTGACATTTCGTAGCATCGTGTTCAAAAGTCTCTTTGCGGGTTACACGGATGCCACGATATGAGGAGCATCAAACGCCACTGCCTTCACACACAAGGCGATGCATGACTTTGAAACATTAGCGGGTCGATAATGTTAAAGATAAGTGAGGGAACGCAGGGACTGTAATTAAAGAATGTCTTGCTTAATTAAAACTATAGGAGAGGTTCATTGCTTTACATATAAACTCGTTAGAATTCTGTAGACATGGTACCTTTGGGTGTTACCACTTAACTATAGAGCAGGGATCAAAAGTTTAGGTTCTTAATGTTAAAGCTTTTATCTCCACCCGTAGGGGAAGTAAATTTCACAATAAAAGACACCAGATTTCCTGACTGTTGCTATAATTCTCACCCCACCTTCCTTTCTTCCTCTAATTTGCTGCTTCCACCTAATCTGTGTCCATCTGCCTCCATTCCTCCTTCCCTCTGCTTCCCACCCTCTCACTTTACCGCAGAAGTGTTTCATTCTCCCCGCCCTACTGTTTTTGTTGTTTTCTGTTTATAGCTGTTTTTTTTTTTTCTTGTTGTTGCTGTTGGTCTCTTTCCGCTGGTCTCGTCCTGACACCTCAAGGCTCCGACGCTGTTGCATCTCTCGCTGTTAAACAAAAGTTTGATAGCATAAGGAATCACATGCTCTCTCCTTTTTTTTTTTTTTAAAACAAGTCCAACAGATGGCTCCCAGGCCTTTTTCATTGCAAAACAGTGAAATCTTTTTATCTGGCACTTAAAAAGGCCAGGACGATGGGAGATAGAAATCGGAAGACATCCTCCGGTGCAACAGTGTATACGGGCGTACTCACTATCACATGTACACTACAGAATACACACATCTAAGCCAAGCCTGCGTACTTCCATCCATCTGTCCATCCATCTAATACTCAGGCAATTTTGAATGGAGCACAAATGTCTTTCAAATGTGTAGTAATGCCTTCGGGTAAGAGGTAAAACATATTCAAGAAACTAAAACAAGGGGCGGCACTATTTAAACTTTGTTGTAGAAGATGGGGGGTGACTATAGCTCAGCGGGTAGAGCAGGTCAGCTAGTGATCGGAAGGTTGCTGGTTCAATGTCATGTCAAAGTGTCCTTGAGCAAGATACTGAACCCCAAATTGCTCCTGATGTGCGGTTGGCACCTTGCATGGTGGCCTCAGCCATCAGTGAGGGCCCTGCAATGAGCTGTTGACTTGTCCAGGGAGTACCCTGCCCTTGCCCAGAGACAGCTGGGATTGGTTCCAGCAAAAACCCCTGCGACACCATAAAAGGGATAAAGCAGCTCCAGACAATGGATGGATGGATGGAGAGGATGGAAAAAAAACGACAATTCAATACTATGATCCTGTTTCGCCATGTTGGTGTTTTTACTGGAAAAACTTAGTTAAAGCAACATTATATAGAAGTAAGCCTTCTTGTGCGATTTGGCGCCCCCTACAGTTTCTGAGTGCATTAACGCTGTCGTACGTACAATTCCCAATTCATCCCAAGTTTGTTTCCATTCCAACTTTTTTCCACGTCATCCAATCCTGATAACTTTCTTGCAGTATTTTGAGTGTTTGGGTTTTTTTCCGCTCTCCATGCTTTTTAAAGACAAATCTAAAATGTGAATAAATATTGATGGATGGAAACCCGCCTTAATGTTCGCTCACTTTAAACTTTAAACATCTTTTTTCCACAAACGCCCCTCCATCACTCCCTTTTTTTTTTTTTTTTCCAGTAACCGCTTCTGACATCCAGGATTCAGAAATCTCGCAAACATCACACGACTGGTTTCGCTTCGACAGGGTCTCCGTCGTCGTGTTAAAACAGAATCATTCTACCTATAAAAACTTCCATCAACAAACCACATCTGTGCTGAATATGTTACTCAGCCTTGACTTTTACAAGGCTGCAATATGGGCTGAATTACTATAAGACAACTGGCTCTCATCTGTTTGTGAGCTTTTTTCTTTCTTCCTTTTTTTTTTTCCCCGGCGTGTGCGCTTGCTTCTCCGTGTGTCTCTTTTGTTTGTGCGCCTGTTGGTGTGCGGCGTGTGTCCGTTACTGCTGATTTCATCCGCTCTGATCTCACATTTTATTGCAGCAGAAGGAGCACAAAATGTCTGCTGCTGCTCCGCGCGCACATATTTTGGCATATCTCGGTTGCCAGGTCAGTCCAACCATGTTAATGAGATCAAAGTTCAAGAGCTCTCGCCTTCCTCGCAAACGACAGAAACGCACACACGCGCGCACACACGCTGGGAAATCATTCGCTACAGAAAAAACAGCCAAGACCGAGACGTGTTGCTATCATCCCAACACGATCACTTCATCCTCCCACCTCTCCATCCATCGCACAGGTCCATCTGTCTCTCATCACCCCTCTTTCCCTTCCTTGTTCCATCTCTTCATTCTTCTCTCCCTCCATCTGCCTCTCATTATCTGCTACTTTTGTCGCTCTTGTCGTCTCGGTCCAGCACCTCCCTTGTTCTTTCAAACTTTCCTTGCCCCCGGTGTTTTCTCTTTCTTTTTTTTCCCCCACCTCCCCCCTCCTCTCTGTCCTTCCGTGTCCTAATTCTGTCCTTCACCTCCACACCTCTCTCTCCTCCTAACCTCCATCACTCCCCCTCTCATCACTCACTTCCACGAACTCTGTCTGTCCGATCTCTTTCTTCTTTAGTCGCCTGCCTTTGCGCTTTCGTCCTCCGCACCCTTCTGTCTCATCGCTCATTTTTCACCCTTACCCTCCCATCAGCCTCCATGACTCACCTCTCTTTTATCCGCTACCCCTCCTCGCCATCCCCTCCGCTGTCATTGTATCCTTGGACGTCTTGTCAATGCGTTTGACCTTTTTCTGACGTATACCCTTTCGCCAGATTCCTTCAGAAAGCAGCAGTGTGGCCACTTGCAGAATTCTGGAAAAGAAACCAAAAAACGTTACAAGTTCTTTACTTGGACATAAGGTCCTACACATATGTCAGAGTGTTGCTTCCTTATGTAGCGTAGGCAGGCCGTTCCAACAAGAACATGGACAGTGTGGGTGGGTAAGTCAGATGAGCTTTGTTTTGTTTGTCAGTCTCTGACCTACAATACCAAAGCTCCTCTCTACTCTTTGTTTTTCTTTACTTTGAAAGAATGTCGAACAAACCTTTTGTGCCCGAGCCCATTGTTGCATTGCCAATCAACAACGCACCTCACCTGTCATTACAATTAGGCTGACCCATTGACACACCGTATGATTATCCAAACAAAAACAGGACACTGATTCATACAGAACACAGACAAATGAAACAAATTGAACCTGATGATGGATGTGAACAGCAAATACTTTGTGTTCGTGAAATGAGTTCTACCAGCCCACATTCTACTTATTTTAACTGGCATATATGGTACTGTAAACATGTAGCATTCACAAGATACATACCTAGGATACGCTCAAACCCAGTGGCTTCCAGGTTTTTTTCACGACATGGAGAAGTTGGTCAGTGGCCTCAACAACAATGCCTGGTTAGACTTTCATGATAAAGCGTGCTTACATATTCTGACTTTTGGACTACTGTTCATGTTGTCAAACAGTCATGGTTTGATTAGGTTTAGGAAGAGCTCATACTTTGGTTGAAAAAAACTACTGCCACTCTCTAAAATACATTTAAAACAAATCATCCTTGACTCTTGCTCACAAACAGGACGTAAACCCCATTTACTAGAGGCAAAGTCCATTGAATGGACCATCCAACCAACCAGACTCACCCTGACAAAGACTTTCTTTGCTCTTTATACTACTGGACTAGAGGGGCGCTTCAAGAAGCGAGCTAGAGCGGTGCCTACGCCGTCAAACTTAGAGGCATCGGGCCAATAAGTTGCTATACAGCATATCAAGCATTGGGAAAAGGAAACAGCTGGCTATGACACACACAATTTACTACAGAGAGAGCAAAACAAAGGGGAAAATAGGCTGTCCAGCAACAGCAGTAAACACTGTCAAACATCGCATTGGTGTTGTCAACTGTAACTATTGTTTCTCACCTCCCAATCAAAATTATTTTCTGATTTCGAGGTGATTTATTAATAGGCACCATCATCCCAGCCCCACCAGAATTGCCATAACCACATTGCTTCCCCTCCCCTGGGTCATTACTCTTTCTTTGAGATATTTTTTTGGCTTTTACAAAGAGATGTCTGAGGCTCCCCCACACCCTGCAGAAAGAAAGCCCCCTCTTTCACAAGAGTGGCAGCCATCTCTTTCCAAGAGTTTACTGCAATTGGCTGTCCTTGCGGTCACTGCACGAAGAGTCGAACAGGTGACGGTAGAGGCGATTCTGCTCCGACGCTGCCAATACAGGTCAAAAAGGTCTTCTGGCAAAGAGTTGAACCTGACTCAACTTTTGCTGCAAAGTGACATCACCTGCATTGGCTGATCAGCGCACGTTCCTTGTTGCTGACTTACATGAATGTCTTGTCTTCTGATAAGCCGTCAAAGACATTAATCTGTTACTGCAGTGCAGCCTGCTGAAGCTAGATTGATGGATAGACGTGGATATATAATTCCCTCAATTAATAAAGTCTCTTGTCTCCAGCACCTGTACAACACCAGCATTGCACATGATGCTATTAAGTCTGCAAACCACCCGGCAACCTATTGGTTGCATTTTAATAAAACAATATTACAGCTATGGAAAAAAAAAGAAGCTGTTCTTGGACTAATTCAGTACAACCCATTCTGTCGAGGTGCGCATTTTCCAGTACAAAGGCCGCCACCTGCAAATGAATTAAAGTGGCCATAAAAAGTCAGGTAGGAGGCAAAATATACGACATAGTAAAGGCATTTCAATGCATCTAAGAGAGTGTGCAACTTAGAATGCCAAAGTACAAGACGGAATGGGAGGGATCGTTTTTTTGGAACAGAAAATGAGCCACAGAGCGACGAAGGGAGAGAGTGAGTAAAGAGAGATGGATGGAGAGAGGGGAAACAAATAGTGTGAAAGAGGGATAAAAGAGGCAGACAGACACAGACAGACATATGCATATAGAGCAGTTTTTCCTCATCGTATTACTCCCCGAGATCTCTTTAAAATAAATCAGGCTGGGTTATCTTGCCAACAATGCACTTACGGCTCTGTTCATAAACAATGCTCTTATGGCTTCTCACCAGATTAACTTACTTAGCTGGAGAACCTGATGGAGTGAAATGCATACTTATAAGAATGTTTAGCAGGGGCATGGGTGGAGCGAGGGAAGAAAGAGATGAAGACATCGTCAGAGGGGAGTAGAAAGCAATTGACGGAGAGAGGGGGGAGGGGAAGAGAAGTTAAGGAGGGAGGGGGAAGCAAATTACTTGAAAGAGAGGACATTTAAATTGGAGGTGAGAGGATAGTGGAGTAGAGGCAAAGTACTGAAAAAAGAGAAAGTGAATATAGGGAAAGCTGTAATTATACAACATTGGTAATAAATGCAATTGCTTTGGAGGCGGTTTAAACTGAAATGAAGGCAGTCGGAGGCAGAGAGAGCTCTATTTATACTATAAATATATATTACTGAATAAACTAGAATGGCACTCTGTAGCTCAGCCAAGGCCAAAGAGTCCACTTTAATTCAATCAAGCCTAATTCAATATTTAACTTTATAGCTCTGAATCATTCTAAGATTTAAGCCACCCATAACTACTTAACCATAATTCCACTGCACCAGATCTAGGATCTGCATCGTTTTGTACTCATGCGTAAATACCAGACACCTGATAGACCAACATAACAATCAAAAGTTATAAAATCTTTGTGTTTATGTCATTCAAATGCTCTGTGAATGGTCCCATTTACCGAGTTTGAAGGATGTTCTACGGTCTTTGGTGTGTTCATGAGACATCCCACTGGCAGTAATTTTGAGTATCTGAATGACAAGGAAGACCAAAGGAAACTAACTACACTTACATCAATGTTTCAGCATTATATCACGTCAACTTTCTGACTTCCTGAGTTGTTGTTCTGACTTGAGTGGGCATTCAGGGGAATTTTCTCACTCAAAAAAAATGTTTTTCTGATAATTCTGACAGCACATGTCAATCAGGAGTAATAATCATTGTGCCACCTGCTGGCAACCTTTTGAGACAATCATTGTTCATTTTCATGGTTTGGAAAACCATACCTTTTTATACTTGAACTTACTGTGTAAAAACTTTACTATTATTAAAATTATTAATATCATTAAATCATATCAGTGTCGAACTTGGTGTTCAGCTGTGTTTGAGTAGATGGTCCTTGTCAAGTGGCATCCACATGAATGCCAGGACCCCTCGTTTTCCAGTAGGATATAACACTGTAACGATATAATCAATGATATTCACTTCCCCAGTCAGTGGTTTTAATGTTGAGGCCTGTCAGTGTATACACCTAGCATTATCTTATTTGTATTCTGTCATTGATGTTGACAACTGTGATGCCTGCAGCTGTCTGAGCACTTGGTTCTTAAAGATCCACCTAGCTGAATGCCCACAGACGGAGGAGGCTCATTAAAATATCCAGTATGCCAACCATGCTACAACATGGCATGCATGTGTGACTTCAAAACCAGGCGTGCTTCCTGCGTGAGTTCACAGGTTTAGGTAGCCCCATACATAACCGCTTCATTGCCTGTCAGAAAACACTGGAAGGGAGAGGATATACTGACGGAGAGGAGAAAATGTCCCTTAACCAGAAACAGACTTTCCATAAAATCTTGTTTTCACCTTGGCCTGACAGCCCCCGCCATATCCCTGACTCCTACAGTGAAATTGGGTCTCTCTCTATTCCACATGCACACACTCACTGTAAAACTTAAGTGCAGTGCAGAGAAGTGGTGGGAAACATGTGACTTCTGACCCCACGGACGGGGTCACAGCCGGGCCAGCCGAGACCTCAGAGGGAAGGAACGTCGCGGAGATGATCGGATCTGACAGCCCACTTCCTCCGCAGACAGGAAGTCAGGTGGATAACTGCGCCAAACCGCCAACAACCGACATTATCACCTGCCTTAAAACGCACAGTAGGAGCTCGACAAGATTAGAGAGTTTTCCCAGGAGCTATTAAAGGATCGGATTCCACATTAAAAGAAAAGAAGTGCCTGTCTGGTTTTGTTTACATGTCTAAATTTTTGGTTAAGAGGCATTATATGACCTTGTTCCTGCTCTTCATCTACATATTTATTGGGAGATGGGATTTATAGCCAAGGAGAAGCTATTTTCTTCTAATGATGAATGGCTAGGGTTTAATGGTGGATGCTTTGGATGCTTTTTGGGTTGTGTTAATAGTACTTTAAGATGCATCAAAGCCCGTGAGGCATTTACTTATTGAAATAAATGTGCCTCTATTACTCAGGTAAATGCAGAGTCCTTTTAGTGGTTTTGTTTTACAGATAAACAGAGACAGAAGTTCAGTGTTGTAGCTTTCTAGTAATAAACACCTCAATCGGCCTCTTTCCCTTCTCAGACTGTATTTGCTTCATAAGTTCCAGCGAGAAAGCCGGCAACCTCTAAGTCCATTAAGCTCTACTGTAGCAACGCCATTGATAATGGATGTATATCTGGCCTAGGGCTAAATCGACTTTGCCAATATACTGCTATCTGCCGTAGCAGACTGTGTAGAAAGTCCCCAGTACATATTAGTGATTTACTAGGCTATTTACAATGCTCCCACAGCCCTCCATCCCTCACACTGTACCTCAAAACTACATTACAGGTTCAGCCGCATGCTTATCTGAAGTCATAATGAAACTCTGGGTTCCTTCCATTTAGATAGACTATCATTTCTCTCCAGGAAAAACAACTTTAGTTCGCTCTAGGGGATGTTTTTTAAATGAACGATGTTAGATATAGAGTTAAGTCATGTGATGAATGAGACAGCTTGGCGCCAACAGAGCGCAGACATGCACATCAGAGCCTGAAAGTGTACACACACACAGTTTAAAATCGTTAAAAAAGACGTGTGAGGACATTTTATCCATGTGCTGTAAGTAAAAGTACACCATTAGCCATCGCCACGCCCTTAAAAGCACAATTTATGATGCAAATATTGGTTGTTTTTTGTTGCTCCATTCAAGACGGGATTGTAAATTTCATATTTCATGACCCGGTCTTTTCTCCCATATTGCAATGTTTGATTTGCTGTTTCAAGCCTTGTTGAGCTGAGAACCGCTGCCTGATGTGACTAACCCTCTGTGCCGAGGTCAGACAAACTCTGGGGTCACTGGCTCCATAGCTAACTATGCCATTAGCTTACTAGCTAATGGTAGATGGATACAGCCAAGGAGAGCTAGAAACTTTACTCTGGTGGACTCTGATTACTCTGATGATGTGCTTCCCCCTATATATAATTAGTCACCTTTTGAAAACTGACCATATTCTCCAAATCACAATATCAAGCAAACTTAGACTAAAAGTCCTTACACAAAATGTCCCCACTGTTCGGAATGTCCACTGTCTACAATTCAAATCAGTCCTCACAACGACAGGAGCACAACAGCACACATATTCCCAGACAGGTTCGGAGCCGCGCTTCCTACTGTGTGTTTATCTTGTCTCAGCCACCATTCACGCTTTACTAGCCTCAGGGGAGTTGATTTGGGAAGTAGAACACATTATCATACACACATCCGCCCACATACACAAATGCATGCACATAGTGCACACACCTGCAAGATACCACTCAAGAACATACACACAAAAATGCATACAGTTTTTCCACTGATAGAAAAAAAGAGTGAATGTCCATGCGTATGTGGATGCTGACGCAAGCAGACACAGAAAAACAAACTCTATCAGTAACAGTCAAAACAGCCTAAAGAGGAAACAACTCACACCAGCTTCCAGGTGGATGGATATGCAGTACACCATGCCAAATGGCTTCTTTGATATGGTTTGACAGTGTGGAATAAAACATGACACACACTCAATTTAACTTTTCACTAAAGTTGAAAAAGTTCTAAACTGAACAATTCAAGTAATGTCAAGGTGAGTGAAACAGGCCCGCGGGTCGCTTTTAAAGTTCAAGCAACAGGGACACTTTCTTAATACAGCAGTGCTGCAGTCAGTTTGTTCGGTTCATGTTTCGGTAGCATCGCGAGTAAAAAGGCAATATTCATCAGTTTCCTATGTGGAGTTTCCATCATGGCAATAATAGGGTTTCACAGTAGCATTCAATATATAGTTTGTTTTCTTTCAAGGTGCACTGTGTCATTTTGGGAAAAACATTTCAATTAGAAGAGAAAGATCTTCATTGACTGATTTATTTGCAAACAAACTAAATAAACAAACCTTTTATTTTCACGAATTAGTAAACTGCATGAACAAACTCACCTTAAAGGACGAAACAATTTCATACTGTTTTACTTTGTTTATATTTGGCGGACCCTGCCACCTTCCTATTTCCAAACAGTGTTCTGGGGACCTTATTTTCCTCTGAGAGCAGCTTGTTTATCCAGCAATGGAAATACTACATTTTGTGATGTTGTGAAATTGTTGTTGTGCACCTATAACCATCAGACAGTGTGAAAAAGTGTCAGCTTTTTTAGGACCACATTTAATATAGCCATTATGTATTTATCCCTTCAGATGCAGAACGGTTATTAAATGTATTTAACATTCATAATAACTGCTGAATAGTCTCAGTGTACAGGAAAAAAACAGTATGCTGAAAATGTGCTCGAAAAAAGTTAATTGCTGAACATCATATCCCCCTATGTATGTATGTGGCTTTAAGGTTTCCTTTTAATTAGATTTATTTAGACTTCAGGGAATTAAGGGTCTGTTATGAGGAATTTAATTGGCATTCTTTTCAAGTTCTGTCTTCTTGCTGAACTTCTATATTACCCAGCCCAGAAGGTTTACTGATTAAACATTAGGAGACCTGTTATGCCTTTTATTTTGACCTTTCAAAATAAAAGGCATAACGTTCAGAGCGTTCTATATAAGTTCTTTTGCATGTAAAAGATGCATAATTAGTTATTGTCAACTTTAGCACAACTGCTCTGTTGTTGTTAGCGGTGCTGGCTCAGGCATGTGTGAGCTGGCCAATCAGAGGAGACTGGGTATTGAGGAAAGGGGGGCTTAAAAAGACAGGAGAAACAGGGCGGGATTTAGGCCTGCAGTTCTGGACAGTATGAGGAAAGTTGTGTATTTGTTCAGCACTAAAGCATGTAAACCTATTCTTATAGTAACCCAAAATAAAAAGATGAACCTTAAGATAAGCAATTTTCTCTTTTAGACACAAGTTTAAAGTTCCAATAAGTAAGTATTGAATAATGACTGACCTACCAACCCACAGTGTCGGTATTTGACAATACAGGAAGAAGACTTTAAAAACACTAATTGCACCTTTTAAACATCAAAGAGTCTTGTGGGAGTCACTTCCTGTGTTTGTAGCCAGTGAAGGAGACACAGAGGAATCAGGTAGATTTACACAACTTGTTTTACTGCTGCAGACACAGGTGTGTGTTTGTGTGATTCAGTATAAAGAATTCCCGCCGAAGGCATACACCTCCACGCGTACACACACACACACACACACACACACATGCTAGTGTTTATAGCACCGTGCAACTAAAAGTGCACACGCTCACAAATGTATTTAAGTATTTAAACGCAGACAGGTGCACACACACCACACTGACACGAGCACACACGACATACCAAGGTGCATTCGTAGGGACGAGCGCTCAGCCGCTCACACAAGCGCACACACAGTGTTTCCGCAGCAGACGTGCATGCCAAACAGACAGCTCATTCCCTCGTGCCTCAGAGAGTCCAAGGGAGTAAAAGCGAGTCTGAGATCTGTATCGGGGCATTTAAATCAGAAACAGGTGCAGGCACGCGGTCCGTCTCGCTCGCTCTGAAAACGCGCACACGCACAGAGATGCATCTTAATTTTCAGTGTGACATTATCTTGCAAATCTGTTAATTGTATTTAAGGAGGATTAGATTATCTCTGAACTCTGACCTCTTCGTACATGTTCTAGTTTGCCAGACAGGAAATTGCTATATAACCATTACATGGCCTTCAAGTCAAAGCAGGGCTAAGTGAGATACAGTGCTTCAAATTAGTCTCACTTATCTTCTTTTCCAGCTTTGTTCAACCTTGTAAAGGGCTTTCTACTCAGAATCTCCCATATCTTGTCAGGAATTCAAAATTCCTTGGAATGATCAGGAACGTATATGTTTAGAGATAATAAGCTTCTTACCAAACATGTCAGTCAGCTGTAAAGCAGAGCAGCGGAGAGAAAAGAAGAATGCAGGAAGAGACGGTTAAAAATGTAAGGAAAAAGGGAGGAAACGAGTTTAGTGTGTGTGTGTGTGTGTGCGCGCGTGTGCTTTATGGGAAGGACCCGGTCATGAAGTCAGGATGAGGCCGTAACTGTGAGCAGACACGGGCAAGAGATGAGTTACTGCGCCAGGCTTAGCCCCGTCCCAGAGGGAGATGCTCACATCTCAAACAAACATACCCGAGGACCTGAGAGAGCCATGGAGCCGGCTGAAAGAAAATACTAATTTTCTTTCTTTCCATTACTCCTCGATCCCTTTCTCCCAGCTCTCTTTTTCTCACATCCGTGCGAGCAGGGAAACCTTATTTGCAAACTATTTACTTCTTTCTAATTAGTCATGTTAGACTGTTACTTTTACATCTAATTCATTAGAGTACCATTAAGTTGGGATTAGCCAAACAAAAAGCAAATGCTAAAAGTTTCTGTTTGTTTGGTTCATTAACAAGGAAAACAGTTTTTTTCAATTTCAGTGAGCATTGTGGCTGCTGTTGTCGGTCAGCTACTTTTCACTGCATGGCAGTAAAGCACTCACAGCACATACCGCCCACTGTTGGTGTCAGGAGGTAAAGGACAGCCAAAAGTGTCTTCCAAAGCCACCCAGACAGGCTACTTATGCAACCATGACATGATTAACCTGCAGGAGGGAACCGAAGCAAAAAATGTAGGGCACTAACTCAACAGCAAAATAATCTGCAACATTCTGACAGTCAGTTCATCATGTTAGTCTCTTTTTGTTTTTGCATCCCATGCGGGAGCATTTCCTGTTTTTCAATCACAGTAAAATCAATGGTGTTGGCCTTGTGATGGGCAGTTTTTCCTGTTTCTGACATTTTCATACATTACAAAGATTCATCAGATTGATGGGGCGCCCTGTCAAGCCCGAAGCAATCCTGGAAGCTGGCCTTTGGGAGGTGCTTTTACTCAATAGCTATTATTGATTTGGTTCTGTTATAGAACAATATACACGAGACAAGATGAAATAAAAAATAACATGAATCATAATAAAAGAATAAAGATAAAATTCAACAAGCTATAAATAGCATGTAGCACAGACAAGGTGTTTTGCAAAAAAAGTGAGTTACACAGGATAAAAACACCAAGTTAATGTACAGTAATTTATTCACATGGACATTTCAATTACAGTGGAATATTAAAGTGAATTTCAAGACTGAAATTGTCAGCAGTCATGGTTTGTATTTCCTTCAGCATGACAGAACCAAATCAAACATTGCAGCATGATATGTGAAACTGTAAATAACAGCACAAAGTAAAAAGAATTCATAGTACTATCCGACTATCCGACTTATAACCTTATTCTGAGCACCCATGATACCTTGCACCAATTGCGGTCATGACTTTTGGCAAAACACAAGATAAGCAGAAATAAAATAAATAGAATCTTGCCACTTCAGTGGACTAGCATTTTCCAACAGGACCCTAATACTGATACATCAAGATCAACGTTCTAGATTTATCTCTATTGTCATTTTACCCAGCTGCAACAAAACTGTGTCTGACAGTCTCTCTGTAGTAAAAAAAAAAAAAAAAAAATCGCTAAAAGCTAATAAATAGAACAGAAAAACAACAAATAAGTCAAATTAGCATCAGTAAGTACAATTTCTTAGATCAAAACAATTTCTTAGAGCGTTCGGTAGCCTACGGCATATCAATCATTTATTAAGATCTAAGTTAGTGACTTTATAAGGCAAATTCTATTAACACTTCAGAAACTTAGCGATCACTTCTAACTGCATCAGTTTTTATTATTCTTTGTTATGCTAGTTAACCGAGCAACGGAGGTTTCACACATCAGGTGTTGCCCCAGTGATCTCAAACTCCTTGTTACAATCGTATGTTCCATAAAGTGGTGAACCTCACCCCGTCCTTGCTTGTGAATGACTTAGCCTTTCAAGGATGCCCCTTTCATACACAGTAATGACACTGTCATCTGTTACCAGCAGTGTTGTGTACTCTAATTACTTTTTTCGTGTAACGTGTAACGTGTAACGTAACGTGTTAGTTTCGTGCGTCAAGCAATCAGTAACTTCGTTATTTTTTAAAAAAAGTAATCTGTTATTTTAAGAATTTCTCCGGGTAAGGAAAGGAAAATCCCGACTGCAGCCTGCTTTTTGTCAGACAGTACTTTGACACCTGCGGATGTGTCAGCGGAGGCGCAGCACTCTGATGCGTCTGTGCCCTGCTGCTGACCTACGTTACCTGTGTGTTTGTGTGTGTGTGTGTGTGTGAGTGTTTTCGAATCCCTGGCAAGATGGCAGGGAGGACAGCTTTTGCATCGTGGAAGTACGCACATTATTTTCAATACGCCAGCGAAAAGGACAAGAACAACATAACGGTAAAATGCACACTCTGCGTTGGTGAAAAGCTTCTGTCGACCACAAAAAATTCCACTTCAAATTTGAAAAAACATCTTGTATCCAAGCACCACTCTATCACCCTGGTATTTTATTCGGCCTGTTATAATTTTTGTTTGAGATAGAGGCAGCTGTTAAAATTTCTGTTAGATTGTTGACTGGTCGTTAATTTCTAAATGGGTCTGAATCTGCTACCTGTTTACCTCAGATTGTGTTTACAAGTAAGTGCACTTTATGCACTTTCATAACTGCATTCAGGTTAAAAAAAATTCAGGAGTTACCTAATCTTGTTTGGTGCTCATATATAAGCT
The DNA here is from genome assembly GCF_900880675.1 of Sparus aurata. NCBI lineage: Eukaryota > Metazoa > Chordata > Actinopteri > Spariformes > Sparidae > Sparus > Sparus aurata. Next base: position 10,284,498 of record NC_044198.1, read on the forward strand.
ACCTGGGCTGGGTAGGTGTGAATTTTGATTCATATTTTCTGTGATAAAAAAAAAAATATATATATATATTAATAAAACGCTATGTGGCATATTGCTGACTGAGTGGTTATTGTTATCCTGCAGAGTTAATTTGGTTGGATGACTGACGTTATTCATCATTGTCACGACTTCTCGGTGCATTTAAAGGAGGCTGTGTGTGTGTCAGTTAAGTTGCAGCATGTGCGAGGCGCTGCAAATGGCTTTTAATTTTTGGTAACGCATAAGTACTCTAACGCACTTTTATTCATAGGTAACGCTGTAACGTAACTGATTGCTTTTAATTGATAGTAACGTTGTAACTAGGGCCGGGACTTTAACGCGTTAATTATGATTAATTAATTACACAAAAATTAACGCGTTAAAAAAATTAACGCATTTTAATCGCACTAATTTTTGCACCACGGAATGTTTCTCACTGGAAGAGTTTCAGGGGTACCGATTATACTGGAGCACCAACTAACAGTGTTGGTAATAACGGCGTTAGAATAAACGGCGTTACTTTTTTCAGTAACGGGTAATCTAACTAATTACTATTTCCATCGTTACAACGCCATTACCGTTACCGACTATTAATTGTGGTGCGTTACAAACTGTGGCTGCTGTCATCCGACTCGGCTCTCAGCCACCGGAGCTGCAGAGCTTTTTTATTTTTCCTCCGGTGAGGCAGGAGGGAGGGGCGAGACAACCGCATAGGTGATGGTGATTGGCTGTTTAACGTTGAGTGAGAGTTCTTAAGCCAATCAATGGCAATGTTCGGTTTACACACAAACCACACACGCACACAGCAGCCTCACACACAAACTAGCAGAGGTGAACTGCAGCAATGGCGAGTCCGGAGGGAAAGTTAACGTTTTCAAAGTGGATGTACAGACACTACTTTAATCTCCTTTGTCCACGTCCGTTGTAAGCAACTCTGATCTAATGAATCATCTCTCAGCAGCACACGCTTCTACAAAACTAACACTGCCCAAAAACTCTGTTGCTGACGCTGTTGATGATGACAGCAGGCCAGGTGTGGTTAACGTGAGCTCCGCTAACAGCTTCACTAAAACTTGTGACACAGACTGAACTGAATGCAATGATAGACAGGTATGTTGTTGAGAACTTGCTCCTGTTATCAACAGCTGACTCAGACTCCTTCAGAGCTTCACTGGTAAAATATCAGGGAGAACAGGAGCCGGTCCGCCATAAAGAAGACATTTTCTAAATACATGGATTCTGAGTAGCTAAAATGAATGCCGAGCTCAAATGGGGGAATAATTAAAAGTAACACAGTAGTTACTTTTCCTGGTAACTAATTACTTTTATAGTGGAGTAATTCCGTTACTAACTCAGTTACTTTTTGGGAGAAGTAACTACTAACAATAACTAATTACTTTTTTAAAGTGACGTGCCCAAAACTGCCAACTAACGTTCATGACTTTAGACAACAACAATGAACGAAGGAGCAGATGAGACTGCTTTGGTTGGCCCCGTGGATGGGAAATTTTGTTTTCAAAAGCGGACGGATGGCAGCGTAGATAAGAGCATGCTATTGCTGCACTTTATGGCAAAGCGTTTAGCTTAGTGGGTAGAGCAGCGTCTCATGTGCTGAGTCTCTGCAGCGGACCCAGGTTCGACTCCTGGCCTGGGTCCGTTTGCTGCGTGTCACTCCCCCTCTCTCTCTCCCTGTTTCCTGTCATATCTTCAGCTGTTCTGTCAATAAAGCCATAAAAGGCCAAAAAAATATTTAAAAATTGCACTGGTCTGTTGGTCTTGAAAAAAAAAATAAAAAAAAATGTGTTGCTTAAGCATCTGTATTCAGTCATTATTCAATGGTATACTAAAATCCAAGTGAAAAAAATTGCTTCTCACTGTTCTCAGGTATGCGAATATGCGATTAAAATGCGATCAATTTCGATTAATTAATTACAAAGCCTCTGATTAACTCGATTAATTTTTTTAATCGAGTCCCGGCCCTAGTTGTAACCTAATTAACTACTTTCCAATGTAACTATTCCCAACACTGGTTACCAGTGAACCTCTTTACCTGTGGGGTGTTCTAAACAGGAGCATTTCACAAATTTCCCAGTCTTTTGTTTGCCCCTGTCCCAAATTGTTTGAAACATGTTGCAGGCATCAAATCAATACATTTGATGAGGTAAAACATAAAATGTATTGTCTTTGTACTGTTTTCCATCAAGTATAAGACAAAAAGGATTAACAACGAAATTCTGTTATAAACCATCAAAACATCAACCTTCATATATAGTAAATGGGCAAGAATTGGCAGCTTACATTTTGCAGATGTTACTTGTTACTTGTTGAGGTATTGGGATACACAAATGCATTATCGCTGCACCTCTGTCTTCCTCAGCAGAGTGTTGTTGGCTAATTCTAACGAATGGTTAACCTAAACCCATGTGGTTTCTCTCCAGTGGAGTTACCATCATCCAGACATTAATCTGCATTGGATCATAGAGCTGCTGAACACCAAATCTTCCAGCTTTCCTGATCTCCGTCACTTGAAACGTCTCCCTCCATCTCTCCGCTCGACTAATTTTCTTTTCGTGATGAAATAAGAGGATGAGAGTGTTGCAATTTCTTTTTCCGCGCATCCATTCACACCTCGTCGCCTCTCTCCTTGAATCCCACTTTCTCATCCTGTCGCTCACTCTCATTTTTTTGATTGCCTTCTTCTTTATGCCTCTCTCACACTTCCTATTCAGGATTGCTTGAAAAACAAGTTTTGCCACGGCTTTATCGCCGTTGCTCTCGCTGTCTCCCTCTTTTTATATTGCCCTGCCTGCCATGTCTTCTCTGCACTCCTCTCCATTCTCTCGTCGCCACTCGAAAATCTTTCCACCTCATACCCAAACCTCATACCAGTTCAAATCTAAATGCTAATGATAGTTAAAGTCCTTGACCCTTCCCTTTTGCGATTGTCCTCGCTGCTGAATTTTGTATGATGGTAGAAAAAGGAAGTGAGAGTGAAGAGCGGAGTTTATTGTGGAGGGGTTAAAGGCTACTGGCTCTCATTATTAAGATCTGACAGAGGGAGATGAGAGAGAGTGACAGAGGAATGGAAAAGAAGGCAGTCTTTCAGATTAAAAATGTATATATAGAGAGCTTTGAATTAGAGGCCCGGGGTCATGCAGCCGTAAGAGTTTAGGTGTGTGTGCTTGAACGTATATGGCCTTTCATTTGTTTGTGGACCCGTTTCATATCATATACCAAGGCCTCACCTCGTGCATGATTGGGCCGTAGGTTAGATGAGCTTCTATCATTTTCAAGTCTGCAGATATTAGAATCCTATTAAAGGCTCGATATAGAAAAGGCAAGATTGGCAGGAAGGTGATTGACAGCAGACATTTAGAGTTATTGAAGTGTGTTTGTGTCTGTGGAAGTGTGCGCGTGTGTTCAAATGGGCGTTCGAGTGCATTAGTGTGTATTGATGTGTGTGAGTGTGTGTGTGTGTTTGTGTCAGGTATTGAGCGGAATACTCTTTAAGCTGCTGACCTTCAGAAGCAGCTAAGTGACAGGTAGGATCACAGCCCTTTGGTTTAATAATGAACCAGCTGACATTTGAAGATCAGATCAGCAGCTGCATTATCATCAGGACTGCAGAGTAACAGATTACATTCACATTTATGGTTTGGCTCTGCCTTGTATCCACAGCTATCTTCAATGGGTCGAAGACATGTAGGAACTTGACTAAAAACTGGTAATATCAAGTGTGTCCTGCTAAAGTTACCATAGGCTCCAGTATTGATTGGTAGATTTGACATTTTTTCTTAAATAGAATGAATTAGCCCACAAACAATCATTAGGTGTTTTATAAAATGTAGAGCATAGCACTGGAGATACCATATTTAGGGGTTAGATTTTTATTGGAGCCGTTTGAGCTCGTAACAATGTCATCCACAAAAATGTCCAGTGGTTTCAGAAGAAGAATCTTTATTTATGTCACATACCATACAATGTAGTACATGGTAGAACCGGTACTCTAAATTCAACCCATTGCTTGGAAGCAGTGGGCAGCATACACAGCCAGGGACAAACTCCAGACTTTAGCTAGTGCCTTGATTCAAGGGCACTGACTGGAGAATTGACTTCATCAATGACCTCAATAAAATTATTTCAGTTCCTTTTTGTTCTTATTAACAGAGCATAAAAAAGCGGAATTTTCCAGTAACGACACAAAAAACCCCACAATTTATTCATTTAAGGGTCAAAGTTGTAAAAATAAGTTTTTGAGTCTGATTCCCAACTCATCAGATACTCACGCTTTGGTTTCCCCAACTCGTCAAATTGGGATGGCAGCCAACCTGACCTTAAATCCAAAAGTTTCTGTATCCGACGAGTTGGGAATGAGACTCAAAAATCAACTTCCTTACCAATTAGACCTTTACGCTTACTTAGACTTTTGGAGAAATAAGATCATGATCAACAAAACCGAGAGTATACAAGTCATTACCAAGACCAAGACTTTGAGATGTTAAGAACGCTTCAAGACCAGGACTAGAACAGTTTAAGTCCGACTCTGCATGACACTGTGTGTGGAACATACAAACCAAAGGGTATTCGACAGATTGATCTGAAACATCCACATTCCCATAAAAAAAGAAAAATCTTCTTCATTCACTTATTTTCATTGCCATATATTGTATAAGTGTGTGAATGTAAGTTCATCATTTGAACCATCTTGATAAGCCATCACAAAGCATTGCAGGGGTAGGAATTTTCCTTTGTTTTCTATGAGCAAACAAATGCAAACACACAATCATTTCCCATGTTTTACCATATTTCAACACAACTAAATTTTTTGTGCAAGCATCAGGTTTTCAGGGTGGCTCTTGTCTTCCATTAAATTCATGCACTACAGTGATACCTCGAAAGCGGTGGTCTTGACTGGTCTTGGAAAAATCCAAAGTTTTACACTTAAAACACTAAAGAGCTGATGAGCTGAATCATCTCCGCATCACTCTCCGTCACTCTGTGTGCAGGGGGAAAGCCACACGTTGCTCATTAAAGACACAACTGTATGAACAGCTCCATTGTCATAGTTCATTACCACTTACAGGCCAGAGGAATTAACAGTAAAATCCAATCTGCTTCTTGTTAACAACAATATGAGATCTGCTGTTAATTTTCTACCACATTTGAAAACAGTAACCATGGCGGCAATGTTCTTTTTTTTATTTTTATTTGGTGACTCTGTCAGTTGTGTATTTAGAAATAATTGAGAGCTGAATATCTGAGTGTGGTCTCTAAGCAGCTTCCTCTGCAGCTGTATTAGTCAAAGCATACCCTGCTGATGGGGTGTTATGGGTAATTTTAGATTCATATGTGGCAGGTGCTTGAGATATTCAGTAATTCAAAGTTTGAGCTCTTTTTGAGGAACTCATTAATCAAACATATCTTAACTTGTCATAATTGAAGCCCCAGGTTACACAAATTTGTGTCAAGGGGCCTCTGAAACAATACTGTTTAGTATACAGCAACATTGTGAATCTTTATTAGATGTTATTGTTTTATGTAGTTTGTTTTTGGGTGTTTGAACTAAAGTTTAAAGTCTCCTTCCTTCCAGTTTCCTTCCAGTATGCTTTGTAGGAAATGCTCATCAGATGGTCAAATAGTTTCCTCCCACCACACCTTTCTGACATTGCATTTCAGGATGGTGCCTTTCTTCTTCTTTGAAACTCACTGTCCAACATTTGCACCCATTTTCATGTTATGATTGGCCAGATGTACGGAGGTGAGAAAGGAGTGTCAATTTTCTAAAGCTCTTAAAAAAAAAAAAAAAAAGTATTATTATTAAATGATACTGTGTCATGTGCCTTTCAATTACAGCTTGCTTTTCACCATACTTTCGAGTCTTGCAGTGTAGAACACAGACACTTTTGGTTTCGACATGGTCAGGCAACGTCTCTTCATAACTAGTTCTGTTTCAGCAAATTACCTGACCTTTAAGTATCCCTCTTCACAGTGCACCGCGGGCCTTAAGCTTGAGCATATTTTGCTGCTGCAGCCTGCAAACCAAAAGCTGTCTGTTTATAAAGGAAATGGAATCATTACTGTGGAACAAATCATTAAATACGATACAACAAATACATTAATATTAAACATCTAAGCGTGATTCACACCGTCTGAAAGCACAAGATGACTGGCTGATTGTTGTATGTACTTAAAAGGCTTGTTTGTTTTCCAATAGGTCTCTACCTTGTCACCAAGATGAATCCCCGTCGCCGAACAGTGTGAAATATTCCAGTTCGTTGAGTACATAACTGAATCAGCCAGAGTGCTTTTACATTTTGTGCCAATTAAGTAATTTGCTCTTCCATAAATTACATGCTTGAGCTTTCATTCGCTGTACACACAGTGGCTATTTTATGCTGATAATTGTCCAAAACCAAAAAGAATGCAGTTGATACGACTGGAGGGTCTACTTTTTTCATATTTCACCAAGGTGATGTAAACAGGAATATCAGTATCATCTGCAATTCGATGAATAACACAACATGTAGAGAAACAATCATTTTCATTCATATCTTTTTGACTGACTCATTTTCAATCAGTAAGATTGATTTATTAGCTGAGGGCGCCGGGCTCCTTACAGCATTAATTAAGAACATTACAGTTAGCAGACCATGAAATGGTTCCATAACAACATCAGAATTTTTAAAAAGTTGACTGCATCTTATAACGTGGTATGGTATTGTGTAATAAATTGTCTTGAGGAAATCATATCAGCGCTAGAAAAAGAGCCTCCCCCGGTGATGTCCTACACTTCAGTCAGGGGTATGATTATATAATGCGCTTCCACCCCATCTGCGTGAAATATTAACAGCTAGTTTTATTAAGCAAGTGTTCTGAGTTCATGATGTTTAATGAATGTCATTGACTGATATTGTAATCCATTTGACTAATCACTTCTTGGCATTTATAGCACGCCGCCAGCCACAGCTCCCATCTTCATGTTATGTAATCAAAGAAGAATTATGCAAATTGTAATGGTAATCGGAGAGCCAGAGGGCTGTGATAGCAAAGTCTCGAAGACACTAACCTAATTATGCGGCTGTTGTTCTGTCGGCTAATGTATGAGTGGCACTGTGATGAATAAACAACAGAATGTCAAGAATGTAGATGTTTATATCTTTATTGTGTAGTGTGTGTATGTGTGTTAGTGTCTGCATATCGATCTACTTACTGTCTGTTTGTGTGTATGTGACTGACAGATGCTAATATGTTTGCGTTTTTCTGTCTTGTTCAGTCTGGCTGGGTGTTTGCATGCCGTGCTTATTTGTGTCAGCACTTTTCAAGCAGAGATGTATATTTTGGCAATTAGAGTCCGTCTCCGAATGGGAGAAAGGGTACGGAGAGTGAGGAGAAATCCTGTGAGACTGCAAAATAACTAGAGGAAGACGTGTGAGCGGCAATTAATCTTGATTTATTTTCCTTAATGGGTTTAACCGGAGTTCATTGTAAATGAGGTAATGATGTAATTGCATTTACCAGCCACGCGCCAAAAAAAAAAAAAAGTTGATATTGGACGATACTGCAAAACTAAAGATTGCATTTAGTGATGACTAATGCCAAATTTCATAGTGAAGTATTCCTACAGAATAGCAATGATATAAGATAATGTCTACAACTACACAAGATAAGTAAGATGAGTCCATCATTTCACATTGCCATGCAGCAGTCTGACCTCCACACTTTCCGCTGTGCTGTATAAAAGTAAATCTTCCAGTAAATCATCTGCAGAGCCGTTCAATATGGACATAATTCCCTGAAAGAAGACCTTTAATCTGTTTTTATGTTTGGATTATATTTAAGCAAGTGGTCCTTTGTTTGCTCTGTCAGACATTGTGTTAATCTTCTGTCTTTGTGTAGTGATTAATATAAGATGCAAGGACATTATCATGCAATGTCAGGCAAGGACACTGTGGGGACCAAACGCCTGGGCCTTCGCAAGGGAAAACAAAACGATTGATATCTTCCTGCTAGGACCTACAGCGCCTTTGTTTAACCATAATTTGGCTTAGTCAAAAGTGAAACTTGAAGTCAGGGTTAGTTAGTGTTTGGCATACATATATATAGTGGTTGTGTTAAAAGCTTGTGAGACTTCAGAGAGTTAAAGATTTGATATGTAACTTTGCATCTGCATTGACAAGACCTTTGTGATACAGTTTGTGTACTTAGATTATACCATGTGTCCAACAATGTTCAAACCCAGAGGAAACATACATTTACGCAAGGTAACTGTAACTGTACTGTACATTAGCTGTGAGTTAGCGAGCAATGGTACACACCAAGGGTGTGTGTTTCCATGTGTTTGACTTCAGTTGAGTCTCCCACCGAACTCAGCACTCACCAGAGACTCCACTCGGCAGTCAACACTATAAAAACATAAACAGCTGACAATAGAGGTCACCTCCACGGAACGCTGCTCCAGTCGAGTTGATAAATGGGAGTGAGGATAAATCCTGGCTCTGCAAACCGTTTCTCTCCACACAACAATCCTCAAACGACTTTTGTTTTGTTTTGATAGAGATTGCTGTTAGCAGAGATGACACATTACGCATTTAGGTGAAGGAGAAGTCTTTCTAAAGGCCAAAAACAATGAGTGTTTGGAAAAAATAAAAGGTCTGTTTCACCACTGATAACCACAATGTGAATTGAACCAAACAATAATCATTGCTAGGTCACTGATGAACCAGGTAGGCTACTATTGCAAGACAACACACATGTTAGAATACAGTATGGCGTCAACATGATGACCAGTATTCCACCTGCCATAAAGAATTCCTACAGACAGCCTGAACTTTTTCTGACATTAAAGGTTACTATGCCCCTTTGGACTTATTCAACAGACGGTTTGACAATTTGACAGCAATGATTCAGCAATTTTCTGCCACACTTATAAAATGCATTTTTAACCGTGGAGTTTGACATCCTCAGGTGCTTTTCAAACATAGTAAAACCATAAGACAGTCTTTATATAATCAAAGTTAAACCTCGCTTTTCTCTGTTACGAGAAATCTTTAAACATCTGCCTTTTCATGTTTGTGGATTTGTAGATCAATGTCTCTTATGATGTGTGTGCGAGCAAGAGCAGATATTTGTCCTCACCACGCTTTAAGGCAGGATTCTAACCAAAGTCACTAACTTCCATGTGTTCCCTACACTCAAACATTTGGTTGCCATAAATCCTCCTTTGCATCGTTTTTTTAACGCGCCATTAATTTACACTGAGATCTACAGTGGCTGCAGATGGTTTTTACTGTGTTTTGGTGGATGATAAACATTTTGCTAGGGGGAAAAAACATGGGCCAAGCCCTGCAGTTCCACCAGTTTCTTTCCTTCTTTCTTGAACTCGTTCTCAGCATGTTTGTGCGCACCAGTTGTAAATTACATGCATAATTATCTCCTATCTGGAAACTCCCCTTGTAGAGTCAGACCACGGTGTTTGTGAGGATATCCATCTGTTTTTTTGTGGTTACTTGAGTGTGTGTGATGCGCTGTCAGGGGGAACTCCTCAGTTTAATCCCCGCTGTCAGATTAAAGATCCATTGAGGTAAACCAGAGAGAGTCTGGTATTACACCATCGTGACATCATAGGGTTTTCTTAAAGGGGAGAGGAGGGGAGACACAAAGAACAAAGGAAGCAATAACGAAGAAGTGTTAGAAGAAGATTAGCACCCAAAGTTAAGTATTGTGGTGTGATTGTTCTATTGTTTTGTACTTTGAACTTGTATAGCTTTGTAAAATAATTTTCATGATGTACCTGTTTGATAATGGTGCTTTATAAATAGCGATTATTTGACAGAAATTTTTCTTGGTTAATTCTTCTTAAGTTCCAGACAGTGTTTTGATCAGAGCTTAATGTTTTTTTGTTTTGTGGTGGATATTTTTTTTTACTCAATTTTAGGGTGTGTTTAACTTGTACTGAGCTCAAAGTGGGGTAGGTCCATGTGTTTTATTGGTATGTGACTCATTACCGCAATCGCGGTTTGCGTCAGGCCATAATGGGTTCCATTCGCAATTTTAATAGATTATCTAATCGTCTTTCTGAATCACTGGAGTGATGAAATAGAGCCGAACACACATGGAGACGCATTCAGAGAGAAGTGCCACGCGGCCACAGATCACGGCCGGATACACAAAAGAAATATACTTCATGTTGTTGTGTCTCACACTCAATGCAACACACACAGCAAACAAGGATACACAGTGATTCAGCAAATTATCACCTCTACCGTTATATAAATATAATTCAATTTAATTTGTCGCAATGGTTCAACTTTCTAAATTAAAGTTTTTTTGTCTACTGATCCTTGTTCTTGGCCTGTTGTACAGCACATCTCCACCATTAATTTGATTATTATAATCATCTATCTGAGAGGAATGTTGGCTGAAAGTTTGAGTATAAGTACCAAGTTTAATTGAACAGATCAGAAATTAGAAAACAAAAATATAAAAACTCTGATTACACTGGCGCTTTACTGTTCCTCTTACAGAGCTAGTTCACAGATGGGTATTTTTTTTAAATCGGGGATTAAAAGGAAAAACATGATCTTTGTCCAGACAAGCACTTCAACACTGTTTCAGAAATGTTCTCAGCCCATACTAACACACCCAATTCACTTACACTGGTTGTGCTGTTGTAAACAGGAAGCACATTGTATTCTATGTGGCTGGTTGCATACTTATAGAAAATATTATGAATGATTCTTACTTTAAGTGAACTTTTTACTTATTTACTTTCTGTTGTCTATGTTACAGGTGCCAGGGCTGGTAAAGAAGCACCAGGTAACTTTTCCTGAACATTTTCTTAAAACATTATCAGCAGTTACATTTTTAATGTCTGTTTGTCTGAATATACACAATATTACATCCACTACGTTGATTCAAAAAAATTAAATACAAAAACTGAAACAGACTTGGGGAGTAACGCAATACATGTAACAGGATTTTGTAATTAGGATACCAAAAACCTACCCAGTAAATTTACAGAAATAAAGATCTAATTAGATTACAGATACCACACATGTATTAAAAAACAGCAGGTTACTTAAATGATTACAACTTTACACTGCATGAGTCTCACACAACGTCATCCTGAATACATTTTTAAAGTGACCCTCCCAGCCCTGCTGACAAGCTCCAACTAGGAAGCAAATGTGAGTGTCTGCATCATCATTTGTACAAGTTTTTGACATCAGACATAAAACAGTCCCTGAAAGGAGTTTTTTAAAAGTCTGAACTAAAGCACTGTTGTATGAGAGACAAACTCACAAAAAAAGCTCTGTAGGGCCTGTCTCCACCAGGCTCTGCACACCTGATGGTCATCTCTCATCTTTTCTTTTTCTGTTCTTTATCAGATGGTATTGTTTCTGTAGCCCTTTTTACACAGCGTCTCTGCATTATCTCCGGAGCGGTGGTTCGCCAATTCTCCGCCGATGGTGATTCACACAGAGCGAAGCATCTCCGCCTTCACGTGTGTAATTCACACAGAAAGCCAGCGCTGCGGCTCCTAAAGAGACATGATGGTATTCGTCATGTTGATGATGTTGGTGTTTCCCCAGGTGTTCCCCCGTTAATCCAAAACCTGCGGACAGTTTATAATCATATGGATGCTGTTATAATGTGTAGTGATTGAGATCCTGACCCACCAAACAGTTTTTCGCACTAAATTACGTAATTATCCATAACCACCATCAGTAAACAGGACGCTGTCTGACTCCCTCACTCGCGGGGACGGAGGCTGTTTTCTGGAGGACAGTTCACTGAAGTCTGGGTCCGGAGGGCTGACGGTCACGGTGATTTATTTTCTTCACAAACACTCGGTGAGTTAAAGTTTTTTGCCGGTGACAGACGCTGTTTTTTGAGCAGAAATGTGAGGAAGAGTCGGGAGGACAGGCGGAGGACGGACAGGAGGACAGACGCTTCTCCACGTACAGCTGTGGTATTTGTTTTCTTCATATAAGTTGCCAAAGACAGTTACAGTTACTACATTACTTTTGTTTGGTCCTGTAACGTTGCTTTGTGGGGCATTTCTCTGTATTTAGTTGAGTGAAGGACCTGTGTAGTACCAATAATGCAGCCCTGATACTACCTCCAGAGGTGGATCAGAGCCGGAGCGAAATTTCCCCCCTCTCCGCATCCGAAACTTTCACACAAAGGAGGGTGCGGAGAATTGGCGCAGGATCTACGCATGCAAACGGCAGTGTGAAAGAGGCTTGTGTGTCTCACCTGCTTGCCTGAACACCAGTGTTACTGTGGGTTTTTTTTCTATTCAAAATCTTCTGTCAGTTTTCTGTTTAAGCACTCAGACCCTGTCTGCCTTTTTTAATGTGTGCACTTCAGTTATGGTTAAACATTTTTTATATTTGTTCATTCCTTACCATGATTTTTTTTTTTCTGTTTTAAATGAATAATATAAACTAAATGAGGTGGGAATAAAATATAGTAAAAACAGATGGACGCAAAGAAGAAAAGAAAAAAAACAAATGCTTGAAAGACAATAGAAGGGAGGAGTACAATGCCAGAGACAAAGAGCTCCATAAGGGCAAATTAAGCAATATTTGGAGTCCTAACTTTCTTTTTGTTGTGACCATATTTGCATTTTCATTTATCTCTCGACTCCCAATGGGCGTGACACACATGGAAACACACCAGATTCATTTCATTGTTAAGGGATCAAATGCAGCCACTCAGACCTGTCTCTCTCGTGTCTCTAGTCCCCATTGTCTCTTTGTCTATTATTCTATTCATTTGCCAAATGTTGGACTGAAAAAAAAAGATTATTCCACTCTAGAAAAACGAGAGAGCCTTTCATTAAGTAAATGACAGAATGTTCTCTGTTCTCTGGACCGTTTCTTTACTTTTAAGTCCATCTGGCTGGAAATAAGAGAAGACAAATTAATTGAGAAATCTTAAAGTGGGTCAAAAGATTTGTCTTTCATCACAGCCAAATGTCTACTGACGATGTTGAAATGGGAGAAAAGCTTTAAATCTTGGATCTTTATGTCAACTCATAGCGCATGCACGCACACACACACACACACACACACACAGAAATGCAAATAAATGTATATATATTTTTAGATAATTCTGCTAAGATTACAAATTTTGATGCTCCCTCTCTCATGCTGAGTAAGTAACAATTCTTACAGGTATTTACACACATACACAAAAAAACACGATCAATGGTTGAAAGATCATAACCTTGGAAAAGGAAGTGGACTCCGGGGAAGGCCTGATACTGACTACTAACCCTATTGTAACCCCTTGTAAAGACAGTATGAAATAATTGTAATGTCAAAGGTGATGTGAGAATGAATACATTAAATGTTTCTGAAAAAAAACAAACAAAAAGAACACATAGATGTTTGCACAGGGAAAGTGAGCTCAATGAATGGATTGAAGTTAGAAATTATGTACATCAAACCTTCAGTCTCACCGGATCTCAAGCAGATACATTTCCTGTGGGACATTTTGGAGCAATGGATTTGTCAGAGATCCCCACCTCCATGTATGTTTTTGCAAACCGCGGTAATGTTGAAATGTTATGTATCTTTAGGTTCCATTTCCAATTTTATCTTGTGACAAAGTTGTGATTGTGGTTTGGTTTTGTTACACCACCAAAAACCACTTTGCTAGGGTCTGGGAAAGATTAAGTTTTTGTCTTCACAAAACACCTGTGGGGATGTCCCAACCTCCTGTCAAAAAGTAAAACAAACATGACTGGAGGAGGCCTCCTTAAAAAATATCCAGTGGTGTCACCCTTACAAATACTGAAACATTAACTGGCAGCATTTTGTCCTCGCGACTGAGCTGAAACACCAAATCAGCTGTTCTCATTCTCAACATTAACTTAAAGGATGTGTGCCTCTCTGCTGACCATGGCGACTTGCAGCAAACTGAACCATCAAACTAGGTAAATTACTTATTGCCATGGCAGCAATGATTTTGGCAGCATAGCAGCTTGACTGAGTCAGTGTTGCCATGGATTTCAGAAAGACACAACGACAGAGAAAAAGTGGGACAGCTGGCTGGATTGGTGTTTGGGAGATGCCTGAGTTCAGGCAAACTCAAAAGGCACAACTCAAATGTGTCAGAAGCAAGTGGGAGACATTCAGGACAAAAAAAAAAAGAAATGGCTCTTCGTGTGAGCCTTCATGACATTGCTGTCATTTTATATTGATATGGGATATGGGTGACATCCTGGAATAAGTATGAGCATTCATCCTAAAAAATCTGTTTTGGGGGCAATTTGGAAACTCAGCATGCGGGCCTGCCGTATGGTCCAAGCCAGAGACGGAGAGAGAAAGGAGGACTGAGGTGAATAAATCATGTGAGTGCAGAGACAGAGGTTGTATGACACTGGCAGACACAGTTAAATGAGTGATTGTGGGTGTGCATGAGAGACAGCAATTGACCAAGAGGAGGAAAAAAGGCGGAGGGAGTTAAAGTACAGCAAACTCAATTAACAGTCAGCTATATTTCACTGCCAGCTAAATGACCTCACAGTAACAAGAAGTGATTGAGACAACAATTGCATGGCCATTAGGGGAAAATGAAATTTTTCATAACATCACAGCTTGAAAATCGGAAAGAAAGAAAGAAAGAAAGAAAGAAAGTAAAAAAAAAATGAAGTCCTGTCTGCATGAGACTGATATAATTGCAGAGGTCAACTGTGATTTTGTCTGTGATTAGGGGTTGTGTTTCTTTATATATATTTTTCCTGTTGTCAGACAACAGAACAAGTAAAAAATGTTATCCTCAAGTCAACAGTCAACAGCTGTGCTGTGGGATTGCCTAAATCGACTTTCAAAGGTGATGACAGAGGTTAGAGGTAAGAGCAACAAATGTACAGAATACATACAGAAATCAAACTTAGATTATCTACATAAAGTGGTATGTATTGACATATATATGGAAGTTGGCATGCTAACCAACAGACACCTGGTCCCTGGGATCCCAATCCTTTCCGCTAGCTGAATGGCTAACTGAGGCAGCTACAGTTACCTGCAGTTTGTGGTAATGTTGATAAAAATGCTCCCATCCATTTTTTTTTTAAGTATCCATTTGACAGGTGGTCTCTAACATAAAGCACCTTCTAACATACACCAATAATGTGGCTGATGAAGAACATACACTTTAACACAAAGCCTTGGCATCATTTCCACTGAGTATTGTCAGTAAAATACAGATTTTGACTGCGGGTAAATGACAAGTGATTGAAGATCAATTTAATTATTATTATTCAGCCAGGATTATGCTAGTCCCTTTATGCTACTTTTAATATTTAAATTATATATACACACATACAACATAGATTGTATGAGTTCAGGAATCTAAGAGTCTCAGGGAAGAAGCTCCTTTGTAGTCTGGTGTTGGAGCAGCAGGTACTTGTGTATTTCATGGCAGATGGCAGCAGAGTCAACATGCTGTGGCTGGAGTGGCTGTTGTCCTTGAGTATCCTTTGGGCTCTGCGCAGGCAACTCATTGGTGATTATCACTATGATTATACCCAGATAAATGTTCTTCTGGGGACCATGAAAGTCAGAAAATCACCAAAATAGCTGTGATTCATCCTGACCATGACTGTCCAAACAACAATATCATGACAATGTTGTGGCGACATCTCAGTCTGGATGGATCCATCCATAGCCGGTATGGCAAATGAAAACTCTCAGCTGCAGTGTAAACATCTCTGTCTGCCTCTTTCATGTCAGGTGTTTGACACAGTCATCCATCCAAGCGAAGCAATCTGGCAACAGATAGGACTGTGGCAGTGGACTGAATGAAATATGATAATGGGTAGATGCTAGACAACCAGGCAGACTATTACATGCTTGTGCGCGCGCACACACACACACACACACACACACACACGACCTGAGTGGCACAAAGTTAAGGAAAAAGAGCCAGAGAGAAAGAAAAGGAGAAGCCTGGAATTGGTTGACCCACTAAATGTCATTTTGAGTCTGAATGGACTGGGACATGAACACGATTGATGTCACTCACCAGACAGACATTTCGTGTCTGATCTGAGACAGATGCAATGAGGACCATGTTTGCAAATTGGATAAGTTAGAAAATGGGCCTGGGAATGAAAGTGAGACAGATATTTTGAATCAGACATGAGCTTTTTGCACTGAGACAAGCTTTCTAAGTAGGCTGCAATAAAAGTGCCCATTAGGGAGAAAAAAAAAGCACAATTTCAGGTCTAAAGGGAACTATAAAAAGGCACGTTTCTGAATGGGGTAGCTGGAAAATAGGTGTTAAGACATGGGACCAAGTGCTTTTGGGTCTCGGAGATGCTAGTTCCATTAAGTGACATGTGTTTTTCTGATGAAACTGTCAAACACAGTGATTTGGGGTGAGGGAAGTCTTGGTCCTCAATGGGACCTGCTGAGAAACTAATTCAAGCAACGGGACAAAGATAGGAATTGAGGGTATTATGTTAGCCCGTTTCACTTTAGGTCTCATTTTTTTGAATGGACCACTGCTGAAATGTTCCAGTGAGCAGAACTTAAGAGATCAAACTGAAAAGGAGCCGGTCAGCACAATGAGGTACACTTTTGGTTAGAGTAGAAACTGCTTTATGGTATATCTGAAAGCAAAATAATCACATCACACTTTATTGCATTTCCTTATATCAGTTTATTATTTCAGTTTTTTCCTTTCTGTTTTTTAAAAGGTATGGTCAAGAATGTCATGAGAAGGGCCGTGATGAACAAGCTCTTGTGGCGGACTGATTAAAACTTAGTGGTAACTGAAGGACACAAGATTAAGAAGTTAACAACATAATTACAAACTATGAAATCTGAAACAATGTGAACTCTGTTGACGAAGGTTCTCAGTCATCCAGGTCATGGTAATTCTAAGTGCTGTATCGTAGGCAACCGGACGCGTTTCAGTTCCAAGAGGCTACTTCAGTTCTAACTAACTGGAGGGGAGTCACAAGGCTTTTAAACTCTGCGTGGGAGTGTCCTTACAGAGTCATTAATAAGGACACGTGTGAGCTCTGTTGGAAAAAATTCAAAGAGTTATTACCTTCCTACATGAGAATGAACAAACAGTTGCTGCAACTGAGAAATAGATGATTAGCAATTACCTAAAAAAGAAGAATAACTTGCATCTGATGTTTGGTGGCTGTTTGTTGGTGTAAGAGGCTGACACTGCAGGCACCAGTAATAATGCAGCAACTTTTTTCCAGAGTCTGCATGTTTTGCAAATTTTTTGGCACCACATCAACATTTATTAAAGGAGTCATCACCTGGTTTTTTACATATCCAGTCCCTCTTGGATCGCTTTGGATCAATTCTTAAAACTTATTAGAATTATTATTATTTTTTTTTAAGTCAAACATAGAGCTTGTTCTGAAACTTTTTCATACCGCAACTTTCTCACGCGAGACTATGCGCGAGGTTTTGACCAGTCCGGATGTGCATTTGTATTAATATGTAATGAGGCGCGCGTTGATTGGCCGCAGGAAGGACAGAGCCGGAATGGGGGGCGAGCCTGCATGCACACACAGACTCCAAAACATAAACAGCTCCCTGTCATGGCGCACACACTAAATGACTAACCTTACGGAATTCAGGCATTTATGTACGAGCCAGAGTCGGAAATCTTGTGCTTTAGGAATGCGCACTATTGTGTGCTATTCCTGTTCGGAAAAAGGGCCAAAGCGAAAAAAATAAGCCACTTTCAAACTCCAGCTTTTCAGGCAAGTTTCAACAGAGGTCCAACACCAATATGCATGATTTAACGAGAGAAATTGCGATTTCCGGGTGATGACTCCTTTAAATGGTGTTAATATGCAAGCGTGTCAGTAATCACGTCAGCTTTATTTTTTGCAAAACAGGCGTCAATGTACTTAGGCCTTAAGTCGCCACAAAAGTGATGTTTTGAATAGACCTGATGTGACACAGTCTGGCAAAGAGAGACAGAATATTTATTTATTTACAAACGGAGCTGAACA
The DNA here is from genome assembly GCF_900880675.1 of Sparus aurata. Lineage (NCBI taxonomy): Eukaryota > Metazoa > Chordata > Actinopteri > Spariformes > Sparidae > Sparus > Sparus aurata. Next base: position 10,302,517 of record NC_044198.1, read on the forward strand.
GAGGGACAGACATTTGTCAGAGAAATTTACCTGTCAGAGTGCAGACACCCAAACAATCTGCGGTTTTGTAAATGGAGTGAACACAACGACTTATCAAGATTGCTGCGAGCGCCTCCGACATAAGGTTAAGTGAGACGAGGTGTGACATGTGTGGAGAAAAAGCAAGAGATTGTTGTTCTAGCACTGCTTTTCCTTGGAGTAAAATTTGGACTGATAGATGTTGGACATATGTCTTTTATGCACCACATTAAGTCTGAACTTTATGATTTATTTTTTTTTAAAGAAAAGAAAAGAAAAAAGAGAGAGGGCTCAACAGCAAAGCATAGGCCTTACAAAACAATTTTGGTAGTCCCGTCGTCAGAGCCGTGACATCTGAGGACAGGTTTCTGAATTGTGAAGCTCAGTGTAGTGTCTCCAGCAGTGAGGTCCAGGGAGTAACAGAATACATGTAATGGGATAACATATTTAGGATACATACATATAAAAAAGAGAGCCGTATTCTAGTAAAGTTACAGAAAAAAACAACATATCTTAAATTAAATTAAGGTTAAATTTTCTGTTTCTTGTGACATTGTTGTACTCATGCTCTGGTTAGGTCAAGGCGCAAAAAACACCTGGTTAGGGTTTGGAGAAGATGTTTGGATGGAGGTCTCTTTAAACACCCAGTTTTGTTCCCACAAACATGGCTGGGAATTGTCCCAAGGTCTCCCAAAATATATGTAGTTGTGTCACGCTTACACATGTTGAAATGCTGTGGTCACTCGTCAGAAAACCTCCAGCGGTTTGACAAATGTTGTAAGGTAGCCGTGACCTGTGGTCACTGGCTTGCCAGCCTCCTCACCTGTAATGGTACCACCATCCCCTCCACCTGCCTGCCTAAATGTCAGGTCATGAACATGTAATGTGTGCGTGATAGGACATTTTTGTAGAAATGTCAATGTGGTACTCTGACAAGTAGGCTGTGCAAAACAAAATCTGCCAACATTTTCTCCTGGCACCTGGGCTGGAAATTAGCTACAGATACAAAATGTGTTTTTTGTACCCGGCAGTATACATGTTTACATCTGCTGCTAAATTGGGTATTTTGATATGGGGGTTTACGGGGATTGATTCGATTTGGAGCTAGCCTCAAGTGGCCATTTGTGGAACTGCAGCTTGGATTCAACTATGTCACCAAAATCTTACTGATTTCATCAAATAGTGGACTCAAATGTGAAACAGCCCCAATACAATGCCAATGAGATCACATACCTTAGTTCCCAATATGCTAGGCAAAATTCTTATCGGAGAAATATAATTAAGGGGTTATAATACTTCCAATAAAAACATTATAATGTTAGGTAAAATGCTACTAACTGACGGTATAAATCCTGCTAAGTGTGCCGTATCAAATGACTATAATGATTGTAACACAGTACTGACACAGTACCTATTGTTCCCCATTGTTGTAAACAGTCACACATTTGCCTCCAATTCGCTATTTTATTCTATATTTTAAGTAGAAGCATTGCATAGCCTAAGCTTCATGTTCATCTGTTAATCAAATCTTCAGTGAAAGGACCTCTTCAGTCCTAAGTTTCTGGTCTGCGCGTTGCCTACATTAGCATCAAACCCTTGCACCAACTTATGCTTCATCCAGAGTACTTGTTGCACTTTGCCCCCTCACTTCTCCATTAGAGTTGTTACATAACAAGCTCAAAGCTGACAGAGCTGTACTCACTGTGCCTTTTAGCAACTCTACGATAGCACACAATGTTCAGTGTACCTGGCCTTAACCTGATCCAACCATGATTTTTTTATTGTGACCACAGCTGCTTTATCAAATGTGGAAATTAACTAATACAAAATATCTCAAAGCTGCCATTGCTGTCAAGAAAAAGGTACGGGGTGTATTGATTCGAGGTTGGGGGTGTATCGCTGCATTGATCAGAATGTTTTATACAGCAGTTTGAGGCTGAGGCAGCAGAATAAAGATCTCTTTAGCAACAGGGGATGAAAACTCTTTGGTCTGTGCTGTTCTGGCCATCCCTGTTTCAAGATTAGATATTTAAATCTCTGACTCACCTCCAAGGAAATCTTAACTGGCAACTTGCAAGGAGGAAGAGTCGTCAACTTCTGCTTCAGCCGTTGTGTTAACAGAGCATAACTGTGATCTGGCAAGTAAACCAGTAGAGTGCATACCAGGAGATCCCCAGGTCCTAAAGGGTGAGGAGCAAGAGTGTGGACGAGGAGGGAGGAGATTGATTGATGAATCACACAAGAAAGACTTTGAGCAGAGTGGATCTGGGACGAGCCAAGAGACAGACAATAAGTCAGTGCCTGTGGGATTAGAGGAGGAGACAGAGAGTGAATTGGAGTTAAGTGAAAGGGTGGCAAGGGGGAAGAAGCTTTGGATGTTGTCAGGTTTGTTTTCTCCAAGCAGGTGCCAAACTGGCAGAAAGCGAGGTGAGAGAAATAGGATGGTTTAGAGGCGAGGGATCGGATTTACAGCGGATGGGAGTAGTGAAATGTTGATTGCAGAGGTAACTTTCTCCCTGGCATCCCTGGCGTGATGTCTTAAGCGGCAAAATGGATGCAGAGCAGGACAAGGGAGATTCAAAGTGGAGGAGGTTGTCTGTCAAACCATCTTCTCTCCGCTGCCTGCAGCACCGAAGACTTAACAATATGTCAGAGTGGAGGTGGCAACAAGGAGAGGCGCAGAGGAGAAGGTGAACGACAGGGAAGCATGTGAAGGTGTCTGTGGAGAGAGTAGAAGTTAGTTGTACAATGTCAGGTATGCCAGACACTAAACTGAGTGATGATGAGGAACTGTTTAACATTTTGTGTATTTGTTTTGAAGGCATTTGAAGAGTAAGATGGAAGCAGATATCACTCACTGGCAGTGGTGGTTCTAGACAAATTTTACTCGGGGGGGGGGGAAGGTGGGGCCAGTGTTTAATCATTAAATCATTAGGGGCACATTAAAAAACGGAAACAAATGATATTTAAACATTAAATACTTTAATTTTGCAACAAAAAGTAGAAAATAGAATTATCAGAACAATGCGATTGTTTAAATTAAGAAACAAATAAATAAATTAACAAATAAATAGATAAAATTTAAAAAGTCTCGTTTTTACTCTCAAAACCTTGTTGATCAAACAAACAGAGAAAGGTCACGATGCTTCATTTTTCACAGAACTGTATTCAGATGGAACCGGTTCTTCTTCTCAGTAACCTGAATGTCCTTCTGGCTCCAGTACCTGCAGCTGAGATCCACCTTTAATTTCAGCTGTGAGTCTTACTTTGTTTGACAGATGCTTCAACACTGAGGTGAACAGAAAACCTACAGCCACAGACCAATACTTGTTGTTTGACACTCATCAGCCGCTGGAGCACAAACTGAGTCATCGTAACACTAAACCATCCGTTCTAGACCGTCCCGACAATTGGAATAAGATGATGCTCTTATTGTGAAAATCTGGACCGGAACTCGTGTCATGCCGGTGTTATCAGGATGGACACGAGCTGATCGATCAGTAGCTTCTGATCAGTAATCAATAATCAGGTCATCGATCGAATTTCTTTTTTTTCTTTTTTTTTAACTGTGACGTCACACAACTGCAAAGATTGTCCATAGGTGACAGGGCTCACTCTGATATTCAGGATCAGAATCGGATTCTCTTTTCTTGACCCTTTCTTCTGGATTCTATACTCAGGACACCAAGATCACTGAGTCTCTCATCAGTAGTGGTGGACCGCAGGTGGGTTTTGATCAGTTTCAGAGTGGAGAAACTGTGATCACAAGAGCCAAACTCAAAGAAAACTTCTCTGTATGGCTCAGTGAAACAGATAAGCTTAACTGTACTACATGGCTTTTGGATTTCACCTCTTTGTATTTTTCTATCCAAAATTCAGTTAAATAAATGGAGCTCATGTCCTAAATTATCAATGTTTGCATTATACAAACGGCCAAATGAAAATACAGTGCTGTCCTTTAGAAAGGCATCACTCTGGGTGCTGAGGGACTGTATGCTTTTCATGAGCTCACAGTTGGTATTGGAGAAACGTCTTTTCAACTCATTGAGCATGCTGTCAATAACGGGATAGAAAAATAAAGTGAGAAACATATCTTTATCACGTTCTACCTCCATCTATCCAACAGTGTGCGGTAGCCACTGAGTCTGGAGCTCAGCTTTTTTTTGACGTTTTGCCGCTGGCTGTGTTGCAGCATCGCATTGCAAAGAAAGACTCCTGCCTGTAGTCTTTCAATGTCTGGACTAAAGCATTTCCCAAGTCAACAGCTCTTGACAGATCAACAGTTGGTAACTGTAACATGTCAGACAGCAGCTTTGTCTCCCCGAACAACTCACGCAGCATAACAAGATGCACAACAAACTCAAAGTCAGTCTGGGCCAGAGGACCTGGGGCCTCAACAGTTTTCTCACCATGACGTTCTTGAGCCATCTCTTGAAGTAGTCGTTTAAGGGCAGGTAGTGTCTATGATGTTAAGTTGAGCTAGAATTAAGCATGCCCATCATGTGTCGCTTAAACGTTGGAGCTCTCTTAAACTGCCATACATTTCTCTTTGCAGAGACAGCCATTTTGGGTGCACATATGAGCCAGATGTTAAAATATAGAGACTTTGTAACAAAGAGAAAAACACCTCTGTTTCTGGGACATCTTTGACTACATCAATTAACACTGAATTGAGCACTGCACTGTGTGCACTGCAATGGATGTAGAAGGCAAATTTAGCCTGTTCTTTGATCCTTGCCTGAACCCCTGAATGCTCACCACTCATAACAGCCGCACTGTCATACGCTTGGCCTACAAGGTTATTTTTGTAGTCCAGACCATAGCGGCCAAGTAAGTTCACTATTTTTCCAGTAAGGCCTGTTGCATCTAGTCTCTCTGCAGACTCAAAATGGAGAAAACTCTCCTTGATAGCCCCATTGTAATAGTACCGGAGAATGAAAGAAATCTGTTCTTTTTTTGTAAACATCCGACGTTTCATCTGCCCTGATGCTAAAGACATCACTGTTTTTCACTTCCTCTATGATTTCAGACCGAACCATTTCTACCAAACAACCCAAAACCTCCTTCTGGATGATCTTGCTTGTGTATTTTGCATTGTGAATGGAGGTTAATCTTCTCTTAACAACTGGGTTGTGGTTAGCAACTGTGCTAAGAATTTCCCTGAAGTTCCCTTTGTTATTGGACTCCTCAGATTCATCATGTCCTCTTTGCGCTATGTTTTGTGTAGCTGTAAGTAACAGCACTTCCCCAATTGTTTTAATGTATGCACGATTTTCTTCTTGTTTCTACTTGTTTAGTGTGTTCTTTGTCAAGGACATCTGTCATCTGCATCTGTCATTGCATACTTGTGCCGATCAGATTTTGCATGTACTGTAAACCCTGCATCCCTCTCAGTTGCTTTTTTCCAGTTCCTAAAGCCAGGTGTTGAGACAAAAACAGTGTCTGGGGCATTTGGGGTGCTAAAATGTCTGCATGCATAACAAAAAGTGGAGTCCATCATGACAGAATATTCAAGCCATGGATGATGGTCATACCAGTCTGGCCTAAAGCTCCGTCTCTTGTCCCCCATTAAAGTGGTTGGGAATATGTTCAACTTGGTCTATAATGCCACTTCATTCTTGGACTTGCTGATATCTGTGGAAAGACGCACAGTCAACATAGGGCACAACTATAAACAACATTTATTTACGCATGTATGCATGTATGCATGTATGCATGTATTTTAAAATGTAGGCCAAGCATTTGTTTATTTTTTTAACATAAGAATCACATATCAATGTCGCAAAAAGGAATTTATGGCAGAAAGTACCATTTTATGGACACACTGTACTATGAATTGTAATGACACTGCTTTGCAAATGGCATGTACAAGAACACCTTTTCTACATCACAAACCTGATGGTGGAGTACTACTTGATCCACATGGATCCACTTGCTGTCCTTCTGGCTGTTCCTCTCTCTGTCCTTGTTGTCCTCCATGTTTTCTTCCTCCTCACCCTCTTCTTCCTCCTCACCCTCTGGAATGTCCCTCTCTGTGTCAGTGCCCTCACTATCATCACCTGCCTTCTCTCCAGCAAGACTACTAGAAGAAGAAAAACAACGTAGAGGCATACATCTCATTTCACAAGTTACCATCCCTCCTTAACACGGGCAGATACTGTTGATTACTTTACTCAATACATTATCAAAATGCAACGCTGATAAAGTTACGTAATCAACGTCACAGCAGTGTGTAGAACTAGCTAGGATACTGACTTTCGGATATTTGCTTCTGCGTTTTTCGATGCTACTGTCCTCATTACCATCTCGCACCTGGCAACGCAGGTCGCTCTAATTAATCTGTGTAGAATGCTGAGTCACATTAGTTGTCCTTTGGCGCTACCGCATAAAGTCGTAATAGATTGATCAATTTATTTCATTTTCATTTTATTATTCAGTCAGCTAAGGGGGGGGAAAAAGGGGGGGGGCAGGGGGCAGTTAAACGTGTCCAAGAGAATAACAGGGGTCCCGGTCTTAAAGGTCCCATATTATGTAAGCCTAGTCATTTTCATAGGCTGGCCTCCTCTGCGCGATGATAGGCGATATCCGCATCCACCCCCGAGGTGAAGTCTGATGAGTCCAGCAGTGAGGTAGTGGTGTTTCGTAATGTCGTCGCTCAGAGTTAGACACGCAAATTGCTCTGTTGTTGGTCATTATGAATCAACATAAGTGCCTATTCTGTTCCAGCTACAGAACAACAGAAGAGACAGTGGTAACATTTGATTTAATTTTTAATGACAACGTGCCGGCTGCGGGTTGTGTTAGTTTGTATGTGTGTGCTAACCACTTCACATTTGACTGCTTCAGTAATGAGGGTCAGTACAAAGCGGGCTTTGCCTCGACACTGACCCTCGTAAAAGGATCAGTCTCAACCATACCGGACACAGCAACTGCACCCGAGCCACAGGTAAGTAAACAGTTGCCCACGAGTATGGTGAAATCAGCTGGAAATTGGCTAACTATTTAGCTCCGCTTCGGTCCGCTATGCAATGGCGTTTGAAGCAAGTTTAATGTTAATAATATTACGATGGAGCTTGGCTGTCACAGTAAAAAGTCTGAAAACATGTGCTGACTGGAGACAGAGGCGATGCGAACAGTGTCCAAGTGTTTGGAGACTGTGTTGGAGACAAACATAGCTTTCGCTAGCTGTTAGCCATTAGCTACATCATTGCAACATTATTCAGACAAACTAACCATTCTGAAACAACCTGCTGCAGCTGCAGAGTCTGTGCTTCTTCAGGAGCCTCTCCTTCTGGGTCCAATTCTGGGTCAAACTGGTATGGTTGAATGACAGCATCTGGGCGAACCATAGCGTTACATCCACCGTAAAACATTAGCGCATGCTACCGCTAGTGTAAGCGGCACCCTCTCCCTGAGAGGGGCGTGTAGCAGGCAAGGCAGGCGTTGTCAGACGGATCTCATTAGCATTTAAAGGTGCAGGCACAGAAACAGCCTGCTCTCAGTAGAGCTCAGTAGAGTGACTTTTAAACAGCTGAATTCAGGCCCACGGATGTGTTTGGGGCAATGCATTTCGAATACAGTGTTATTGGACCTCTGAGAGCTGTATGAAATTGATGAAAAACAGTATAATATGGGACCTTTCAGAATCAATAACAATATTGCACATAGGCAAGGTGGATCACAGTGAACACATTAAGGTCATATGACAAAAAAAAGTCCCTTTACACAAATTAAGTCATTTGAGGCACCCGCAAAGCTAGAATAGTAGCTGACACTTTGTGCAGCACAGAGAGGCCTCATGTGTTGCTATGCACTCTGGGTGATTAGATCTCAGACAGCAAGGAAGTGTCGTAACAGCAGGGAGGCATGATGTGAGGCGAGCCAGGAGTAGCCTCCTTAACATCTGACTGACAATTTCTCAAATGCGACTTGACAGCACTTAGATTTCTAACTTTTTCCTTGTACTTCTTTTTTCGGCAGCTTTAAGTCCTTTTTCGACCCCAGGAAGTAAAGAACCTCAGACACAGTGAGTCTGTGAGTCAGTTTGCCTGCACTGAGAAGAGTTTTGTACAAAACAGCAGGACAGAATAACAAGGTAATTCTTTGTTGCTGATGTTCCAATGGATGTTACAAAAGAGAAGTGCAGAGATGAAAATGGGTACTTAAAGAGCAGCAATGTGTTGTGGTGTAACTCAGCACAGAACATCATGCCAACAAATTAGAAATGAAAATAAAACTTCACAATAAGGTACCAAAAAATATGAGTAGTTCCTGAGGAGTTAGTAAGGAATTAATCAGAAATGACTTAATAATGAATTAATCGTTTGAGTAATTCCTGTAAACCTGAGTTCAGAATGGGCAATACTATATTTATGAATCATTAAGGTAGGTAATGATTAGTTCATACATAATTGTGAATCGACATACTGACCACTTTCTTCATGAGTTGTTCCTGATTGATTACGAATTACGAGCATCACAAACTAGTAAAAGTTCAAGTGAAGTGCAACATAATGAGTAGTTATTGAGTAAACTCATTAACTATTAATATCTTAATCATTAGTTCATTAGATCATTAGTAGATCTTTTATGTTGAATAGCTCATCATTAATGAATAGCTCATCATTATCTACCATAGTCCTTGAATCACAGTCAATCTTGGATTAGATGGCAATGATTTAGAAATTTTGAAGTTGTCACTGATTACGAAATCCCTGGTAACTACTCCCTTTTTTTGTGTACCTTATTCTTAAGTTTTACCAAAGTAAAAGTCAGGCATTCCTTAGTCTCTCCTTACGGTGGAAGTTCCTGTGGTGGTAAAGGACTTTTAGTACTGCATTTCAAAAGGTTTGTATATGGTTAAGAACTCACTACTTTGCAGTCCCTGATGACAAAGGCAACCATACCCCAGGCAGTGGTCTTCAGATGTTTATTAATGTCATTTTTGAAGTAGAAGTTATGCAGAGCTGGAAAGTTTTGATTGACTTCACTCAGCGTCTTGTCCACTGTGCACTTTATCATTGCTACATGAAACAAAGTCACAACAGTTGGTAAACATGGCAGTGTGGAAATCTGATTTGCTGTCGCTGCTCTGACCATGAAAGGCACAGCTGTACCCAACTGTGTTGTCTTTGGCCAACAGTTTTGTTGCCAGACAGACCACCAGCTGTCTTTTCCTAGCTTTTCATCTTCCCTTTATTGAACAGAATTCTGCAAACTGGTTAATTGTGTTAGTCACTGTTAGAATCAATGGTTCCTGTTCAGCCTGCATCATTAGTAAAGACCTATCGGACCATGAAAGTTCTGGAGCGAGATCTCAGAGAAACTGTTGTTGCGTGTGGAAAGTAAAAAGAATACAGTATGATTTTTTTTTTCTAAATGAACAAATAGAAAGTAGATATCAAATAAAGTTATTAAGTTCAGTGTAAACACTAAATTCCTGACAATGCGTTCAAGTTGAGCAGAATGTAAACTGTAATATCATGATTACTTATATGGATCATGAATAACAAAATTATATTTGAATGAAACCCCTTTTTTGCACATTTATTATCTAAAAATATGTCACCAACCAACCAACTAACCAACCAACTGCTATAAATGTATCTACATAAAATGAATCAATACATGGGGGTGGATTTGTTACACAGTGTCAGTATCCCCGTATAGATCACCCTTTTGATGTCACATTTTTGGATGATGTTATTAGATTATTAATGAAACAGAGAACAAGCCAGAGGAGAAAAAAATTGCACTGGAGAAAAAGTGTAATGCAATAAAATGTAATTAATCCTATATAATGTAGAGTCAACAGAAGGGAGACATGTGTAGCAGATTTTTTATTGAATCGCCCACATTTCCCCCAGAAGTTGCTCTCCCATGTCTTTCCCACACCCTTAAAGGCATGTACTGTAGGTCCTTACATATTTACCACCACTACGCTCACATTCTCTTTGATAATCCCTTACAGCATTTCTTACTATTCTGAACAAATAATTGATGTTTGCTTCTGCTAGTCTTACAGCATGTGCTCCTGTATCCAACCACTGCACAAAGCAATGTTTCTAATTGTAGTCAACAGCTACTCCAGCCGCTTTTTCTATCAATTCATTTTTGCATCTTTATTACTTGTCAGTTCTTTTCTGTCAGGACTGTGCATGTGGAAGGATGAAATTAAAGTCTTGTTCAAAAAGGGATGATAATGTAATTATACTTTGACTCGATGCTACATCTATGCCTTGTTTGTATAAAAAGGCTTTTCTCGTATCCTGCTGGTTTGATTCACTTAAATTCACCAAATAAGGAGTTACTCTTCTGTGTTTTGCATGTCTTGTGCAGATGGTGTGCCGGTAATTATCCTATTTAAAAAAAACTGTGTTACCCTGCATGAGTGTAACTACATCAGCATATCTGCAGGCATAAGGTAATTCAATTTAACGATTACTAAATGACACTTTTCTTGCATTTAAATGCCATTTTTGAGCCCTAATTGATTACACAGGAGTCATATGTGAGCACTACAGCTTTGTCCAAGCTAATATTGCAAGCCATTTTTAAAGGAAAAGTTCACCCAAAAATGAGAATGCAGTCACTATCTACCCCAGTGTCCCTACTGCTCTTCCAGCATAATCCAAGTCTCTGGAAGATCCGAGATCCCAAACTGATTTGAAAAAATATTTAGATCCTTGAAGCACAGTCAAGTTTAGGCAATCCACTTCAGGTTTAGGGGTTAGGGTCACTAAAAGCATGTAAATAATCTAATTTCAAGTCAGTTTGGGATTTCAGGTTTACTTAGACTTGGATTAAACTTTTTTTTGTCTTTCTTTGAAAAAAGTCAATATCTACTAGATGTTTATGAGGATGCTGCACTGTTTTTTGGTGTGAAACTCTCTGAAAATGTTTTGTGGACTACAAAACTTCACCTGACTTTATATTGGCATGGAGGTGAGTAGATGGACAGTGAATTTTCATTTTTGGGTGAATTTTTTCTTTGGGCCCTTTAAAATGTGTTGTCATTGGTCATGTGTTTTTTATTGATCTGCAACGATTAAACATGAAGAGTGAAGTATTGGTTCATTTGTGAATAATTTTCATAACATTTCTTAAAATGATCTAAACCTGAACGCAACTTTGAGATTCATTTTCTTGTCAAAAGATTTTTTTTAACCCAGCATCAATAAATTGACTTTGAAGGCAATTAAACGTTCAAATTGTGCCAAGAAACTGATTTATTAAAAGAGTGAAATCTCCCCAAATCCATCAACTATCATGAGACTTGTGTAATAAATCTTTCATCCTAGCATTTAATCCGAGTAGTGATGAGTCTGACAAGTTGAACTTTCTCTTGAACTCCATCATTGGCGTGGGTCACGGAGGTCTGTGGAGCTATTAAGAGAGGACGGAAAGATTTTGGAGGATTTTAACACTGCTCTTGTCTTCATGAATGATGGCCACTCCATCCTCCAACACACACATTTTCTCATTTGAGTACTTACACGCCTGTATGCACACATGCACCCGAGCACTTTAACACACACACACACACGCACTCTCTCTCTCTCAACACTTCTCATCAGCCTGCTTCCCCTCCTTTCCCATACTTGAACTTAACTAGCATGAGAAATGTTGTGGTAAAAGTGGAGGACTCGGTCTAACTGGCTGTATTAAACCACAAGCCGCACTGATTAGTACCAGATGAGAGGCGTGGTTCCTAAATATCGCTTTGTGAAGCCCATGAAATAAAATGTAAACCCAGTGCGCTTAATCAGCTGTATGCTACTACCAGTCGTCTTTATGTGGGAGGAAGCTAAAGATCAGCAATGATTTTGTGTTGAACTGCGATACAATCCCCCTTAATAAATCACACTCCCAGACTGGATACGACTGGAATCACTTGTATGACTGGTGGTTTGGCCTTCATAAAATTAACCATTGATCTCCCACTGATGAGAGATGTAATCCGTGTTGATAAATCATTTCTCTTTTATCATGCCTGGGAGCATAAAACAGCCCACTCCATGAATATTGGCAGGACACTTCAGTAATTGCTCTGCTCTACAAATTCATGGCTGGCTTTTGAATTGAATGACCAGGTTTGCTACATGTATATTTCTGATCAGGCTTTTTATTATTCTTACTTTGATGAGATTGTTAGGATTTGAATGCCCCACTGGACAGCTGAAGCTAATATTTCACCTGTGATTGAAAACCTGTCATGAATCAAAACTAATAACTGTTTTTCAGTTTGAAATTGCTTTCCTTCCAGACTGTGGTTTGCTCATGAAGGGAACGCGTTATGATGTGAATGGATTGGACTGCAACACACAGGGGGTGACATTATGACAGGAAAATCTCTATAAATTATTACAACCAAGTGCAAAAGTCTGCAATAAAAAAAAAATAATACCTCAGTTTAAAAGATTGTATCAGGACTGTGTGGATGCAGGGTTGATTCATCTCTTTTTTAAATTGTTAATTTGTATAGTTTGACACAATTTTCATCAAAGGAAACTAATTTTCGCTTTTAACCTTTCAGAGTTCTTCAAGGTTTACATTAATAGATTCCCTGTTGTTAAGAGTTGTCTCTGCAAAAGCAGTACTTTCTTTCGTTGCTTTCTTATATTCTCGACAGGAACTAAATCACTAGAATGACCTTGCAACTCTTAACATGCTCTGCTACTAAACCTGAATGAATAGAAACCTTTTCTTTGCGTCTTCTTTTTACAATCTAGCTGTTGAATATGTTACTACAAATTCTCCCAGGTGTAAAAGTGAAAGGAGACCTGCTGTGAAGAGCACAGAGCATGGTTCTTGTAAATATTGAGGATAAAAATGAAACCACAGAAATGACATAATTTGTTATCATGCAACCGCAAGTCGGAGAGAAAAATATGGAAGCATTGTTTGCTACCCATTTCTTGCCAGAGTCAACACAAGTTTCTTTTGGCCGTAACCATGGTTGTTCCCAGACTTTATCAAACTTGTTACTATTCTAACCATATTGGCAAAAGTTCCATTATTAAAAGGAGTTTTATTTAATTAAAAAACCATGATCATTCACTAACATTTACCCAGACAATGATTTTTTTCTAAACTTAAACCATGTTTAGACTAAACATGTTATATTGTGACAAAACTGTACTTATGCTCTGGTTAGGTGTAGGCTAAAGAAAAAAAAAAACACTTCAGGGTTTGAAAAATCACGTTTTGGCTTAAAATACCTGCTTTGGTCGCAACAACCACAGCTGCAGATGTCCAACCTTCCCTACAAAAAGATCCGCCTCTTACAACTCTCCAGCAGTGCAACACCACCAGTGTTTTGTAGAAATAACATGGTACATAGCCTTTGGCATATACAAATGTGATTGATCATAAGAGTGGTTTGCAAACACTGCTAACATTTTATCTTGACGAAAGGACTGAGATGACCATTGACACGTCCCCAGTTTGGAGGGGTAGCAGGGTTAGTAGTTTAGCGAACTAAGCATTATACTGCTGTGGACAGGGACAGAAGCAAAATGCACTTTAGCCACTTAAAAAAAGGCCCACCTACAAAAGAAAATCTGTATTGCCTATGTGTACGCTATATTTAGAATAGTTTCACTGTTTAACCATGCTGTCAGGCAGCCTTGTCTAAAGTGGATCAGAAGCCATGACATTGCATGATCCAAAGCCACCAGACGTCTATGTCACACAACATGGAAGTTGCTGCTTTGATCGGTTAGTTTTTGTTGTTGTGTGAGACAGGTGAATCCGAACGACTCCTGTGCCTATGGATATGTACCTCATACAACTATTTCAAAACCCTGAACGATCCCTTTATCTGAGTGTTGTTATCCATGAAACCATTTTAGCAACCCCTCATGTCCTCTAGATTGCATTTTTCTTCAATTATTTAGTTCCTAATATAGTAATTACTGAAATCCCTTTTGAAAATAGAACAGTTTTATTGTGAAAATGAAAGAAAGAGTGAAGAATAATGTGGGGCTCACATTAGTACGAGGCACTTTAGTATGACCGTCTTGCCATCAACTACTATGCAGTGACAAAGCATGGTTCAAAGGGTGAATTGTTTTCAGAACACTGTTGAGAGGAACTGATCTGAACTACCACAAAGCTTATTCCCTTAAGTGCCTCCCACCACGCCAGTTTGAGACCGTTTGAATGAAGCCAGGAATTCCTGGGGGATTTGCCTGTCTGTGGAGGCAAGACATGAGTCTGAGATCACATAGAAATCCCTGACCTGCATACAATCTGCCAAGCCTCTGTACACATGCCTTTCTTTGCTGCTTCCCTTTCATTTGCAAAGGCATCCTCGGTATTTGTTGACTGCCTCAGTCATTCCCTTAAAGCTTGTAAAGCACACAGGCAGGTGGTCATTCATAAATACTCTAACTTGTGACCCTGCAATTTGGATCTCTGTGATTGAACAAAATGTTTGATGCAATGTCGATCATGCTCGATAGAATCACCTGAGGAGATCAGGGACAGTTCACAGTGGAGTGCTGACCCTGCATGTGCCATTTCATAGGCCATTTAATCTACAGTTATTTGGTACTTAATACTGTATTTCCCAAACAAATTGAAGCTTTTCAAGTTTGACCTGATGCAGGATCTTGGGAATTAATCTTTCACTGTTGTCTGAATACCAAACTCCTGGTGGAAAAGTAAAAGCGACAATCCCTGTCGACCAATCTGAATCTTGAGCCATCTCATACACTTTGGACAGCTGGCGGGGTAAAATTTTATTGCAGGACGTTTTTTTCGGTGACATCTGGTGACTGATATAGATTGGGCGACAGCAGATGACTTCTATCAGCAATCTGTGGGATTTTTTATTCTGCCAACAGTGCAAATGAACTGGAACACCTTTAACTGAGTACATCAGTTTAATTTGGTTTTAAGATTAAGTGGTCGTGGTTAAAAGAGCTGGAGCTGGGCTATCAAAAGGATTTCTGTTTCAAAATGTTCAAGTCAAATGGTCATTTCCTAAATGAGTATTACATTTCCCCAGAAAACTAAACCTAAAGGACAGGGATCACCGTGTTGGGAACTAACAAAGCTCTGTACAAACCACAAAAGGGTCAAAGCAAACTTGTCCCTAGGTGTCTAAAAGGTAGCGATGGGAATAAAACCCAGGGCCACCCACTAATTCTATCAAGACATTGGACCCAAAAAACAAAATAAGTGGGAATCATTGATCAGGGGGAAACAAAATGTATAGAAACTGGCCAACAGAAAGAAATCTTAAAAACTCAACCCAGATTTTCACCCAAACGGAAAATGCAGCAAGCCAACTGATGGTGTTGATTCCCTGAAAGCACACAACCAACTGAGCAGGGGAACTGCAACCCTCTTATATAGTCTCCCAGCTGACTGACTGCAGCCAGCTGAGGGAGAACATCACTTGTGCACCCAATAGTTTCTGATTACCTGTGAACTAGATCTTGAGAAATTCTTGTTCACATCAGGACCTTGGGGAATCCCTGATCTGTCCATAACAACGAGTTGCCAGTGTATCTATATATCTATGCATCCACTGACTTCCACTTAGTCTTTATGTACCTGGCCAATAACTACAGCTATGTCAGACTGCTGTTTAAGGACTTTAGTGTTCGACACAATCTCACCCATGCAGCTGACTGGAAAAGTTAACACTGGTCTTGAGGACAACACTCTGCAACTGGATATCGGACTTCTTCAGTCAGCCCCCTTCTGTTCACACTGTACACTTGTGCCAGGACTCCCAGACATCAAGAGAACTATATTGTGAAGTATGCGGTTGACACCACCACCATCTGCTGCGTTATAAATAGCGGTGAGAGTTCATATCTGAAGAAAATCAACAATCTTGCAGAGTGTTCCACAGAGAGAGATCTACTGCTCAATGTCAGCAAACAAAGGCGCTGATTGTTAATTTTAGAAAAGAAAAAAGGTTGTCTGTCAGTGGACAGAGGTGGAGAAGGTGAAGAGTTTTAGGTTCCTTGAAACAACCATCACTAAGACTCTACCTTTGTCGTCACACATAACCACCTTGGCTAACAAAGCACAGAAAAGGCTCTTCTTTCTACAGAAACTTAGGCATGCTGCATTCCAGAGAAAGATTCTGGTTAACAGTTACAGAGGTTTGTGCACGGCCAAGGACAGGAAGGCTCTACAGCGGGTGATTAAAATCATCCAGAACATCATTTGTGCCATCTACAGAGCATCAGTGGTGAAGTGAGATGTCTGCACAGAGCCCAAAGGATACTAAAAGACAACACCCACTCTGGGCGCAGTCTGTTCACCCTGCTGCCTTCTGCAAAAAGATACAGAAGATGGGCTGTGAGGTTTTTTTTTTTTCAGTGAATGGAGCACAAAGGAAACTGAAACTGTTATTATTGTTTAAACCCTTGTGTTTTGAAAAATGGTAAAACATTTAGCTTGTATCCCTGTGAGATTCTCTATGTATTTTCATCTCTTCAGAGCTGAGAAATAATAAAAAAAAATGGATATAGACTCAAAGATATCAGCTCTCACTTTCACAGCTTTACAGATTTGAAACAAAACATCATTCTATTCAATAGTTCTGAGATGAAGAAAAAACTTTTGAAATCACACACCCTGCAGGACAGTGCTGATATCAGCTGAATGCATTGCAGGGTTTTTTTTATTGTCCAGAGACAAATTACACAGCTTAAAACTTTGAATGTCTCCACTGTGTTTTAATTATACATTTTAATTTCTTTCTCATTAATAAGGCTATGTAATGAATTGAGTCAGGTCTGCTCCATAGATTGCCACATTAATCACTCCAGTCATAATCAACTCGAGTGAATGATAACGGCGCCCTTAAATGTCTTTCCACTTAATTACAAATCACCCCTGACACAATGTACATCCATCACCGACAGAGCTGAAACACTTTTTTAAAACAAATGTTACTCTAAACATGCAACATATTGTTGGAGTCAAACAGAAACTTGTTATTTTTTGACTGGAGTGATGTCACCGGCTCAGACAGGAAGCTTGCACACTAAAAGGTGTAATTACCAGCTATCTGTGAACTTCTTTTCTTCGAGCAGGACATTTTTTTTTTGTTTCTACCAATGGGATCTTGACAGCAGGAGTCCATGCTGCGTGCATCCCTGCGGGGGTGATTCTCACAGCACAAAACAGCACAGAAACACTTTCAATACCCACAGAGTAATAGTTAGAAATGTCAAATTAAATTAAACTACCCAAAAGCCTAACAAAAAAAAAAACAGACATCAGTGAAGTAAAGCCTGTTGACTAGTGGGCTCAATACGAAACAGGCTGTGGTTTGGACGTACAGCTGAACAAACAGATGGGGAAACAAAGGATAAAGGGGAAGCACAGAATCACATATGTTTTGTCAGATATTCGTCAGATTACTGCCAAACATGCCAAACTGTCAAACTGGCACTAAAGGATCTTGCAATCTCACAGGCAGATTACCGTTTGTAATCATCAATCACATTGAAACTCATTTCTTTTTATCATGCTCATTTTCTTTTATGTGGTTCCACCTTCAGTACAATTTGATTTGTTCAGGGTGCTGTTCTGAGGAGTATTAATGTGTAATGTAAACTACTCGGCACTAATTCCATCATGCTGTGTTCGAACCAAATGCGTCTAATCGCTCCAGTTGACACGATATTCTGCTTGAAGAGAAATTTCGCTTATGTCCGGACATTCAAGAACAACACTGAAGGAGAGGATAATAATCACTAAGCATGGCCGTTTGCTCACACCCAGAGCTGTAGGATAAAATGGATAACAAGACAGGACAAATAAGGAGCTGCCGTGGCAGGAAGTGAGCTAGAAAGTAAGACTGCCTGGTAAGTTTTGGAAATACATCTCAGCACAGCACAGCTTAACACTTATCGATATCAGTCAAAGATACACCTTGGAGACCCTGTACCTGTAGGTTATTTCTGCTGCCTCATGGCTTTAATATAAAAAAAGTCTATTGTATGATTATTCAAATAAAATGAAACCTGAGTCCCGCCTCTCCTTGTAGAACACACAACCAGAAAGGAACAGGTATGTAGCCCTTGGACCCACGGTCCCAACCGTTTCACAATCATCTGACCAATCAGCTCTGTTTGATGCATATGATCATTCTGATCAAAATAAGTTTTTAATGCGGGTAATATAAATGACATAACCTGCAGCACATGCACATTTTCCCAGGAGGAACAGTGGATAAACTTCATAGATCATTTAAACTCCTGTTTAATGTTAATTACTGTCCTTAGTTCTCCTACACATCACAAGGTCACACACAGAGCTGCATCACACAGCATGATGAATCTGTCCTCCTGATTAGGCCTGACATCCCGTCTTCAAATATTTATTTCAGAAGGTAAAAGTTGAATTCTGTTTTCCCTGGAGAGATTTCTCGTCCCTGTCGAGTCTACAGCCACAACTTTAGTGAATTACTTTCACCTACATAATGAACTGAACTATTGCCTCATACATTGTGTTGCTAACATTGTGTTGCTAACACACTTATATTAACCCAAGCCATGATGCTGTCTTTAACCTAATCAGGTCGTCTGGTGCCTAAAGCTAACCAAACTGCAACTATTTCACAACAGAAACCATATGGTGAAAGTCTGGTGGGTCTGCTGCCGGTACTGTCCAACAATCATGTCATTTTGGGAGTAATTCGCAATCGACCTATTTAGCTGTTAACGTATCTAAACGGCCTGCCTGAAGTCATACTAACCACATTTCACGATAAATTACGATGGTTAATATCCCAGACCGTAGGTAAATCAATCATGAGTATGTGTGCATAAATGTGTGTTTATGTTTGCATGTACTCTGTGTGAATATACGTGTGTGTTCATCGATGGATTCGACTCTGTTCTTGTTTATGACGCCTGAGCAGTGTATGAACGAGTAAGTACGAAACGTGACCTCAGGACACACACTTTCAATCACTGGACAGCACATCTATCTAACTGTGAAAGGAGAAGGGTGTCTGTGTGTGCGCATACACACACCCACACATAGAAATGAAACATCCAGTTGGAGGACACCAAACAGACAAATGGAAGCTCCTCAAGAGCAAAATAAAATAGAGGGAAAAAAGCAAAAGCGCACATAAAGATGAACAGAAAGATGAACATCTGTGGCTGTGAAGAAACTTGAAGAGGGGTAGGTAATGCCTTTTGAAATGAGACCACTGAGCGGTTATTACCTCTCCAGCAGGTGCAGAACGTATGTGAGTAATGGCAATCAGCTGGTCATTAAATGTCTTTGTAGTGTTTTCAAGCACGATCTCTAACAGAAAGACGTGAGGCAATGTGAGATGATCATTCAGTGTTCTTTTAGTTGGCGTGTGTAAGAGACTTTGCACACCTTCAAACCCAGATGCTACACAGTGTTACTAGCGGTGGTTGAGGGTGAATGTTCTAGAGTGCCAAAGAGGGCCAAGAACAGCCAAATAACCCTTGAAATAATCTGCTGGGGAGGCCTTTGGAGATTTTGGGAGACATTATTTGCTGAACAAGAGCAAGGCTATTGGCCCTGACCTGTAAGATACAGAGCTTCTTTAGTGGAGGAATTATTGGATTGAAACAGGGGCCTTTAATTTCCGTTTTGGCCATTGTTTCTATTGGTAATGATAATACTGCACTTGTCAGGGGTGAGTTAAGAATTGCAAGTCTGCAGAGATATCTGTTTTTCACAGCGATTAGAAAATATGTGACATGACAGAAAATCTGATGTGGGAAAGCTTCCAAATTAGTGTGAACTCACCTACTTGTGTGTAAGACAAAGTATATGCACATTTAGAAAACAACATGTTTTCCCTGCCTTAGTGCAGTAAAGCCGTGACACCAAACCTGCACACATAAGCTTTGTTTTTTTCAGTCACTGTCTGTCTCATCCTCTCTCACACAAAGACGGACACAAAGACAAACCCAACCCACTCCATTTGTACATACCTGCGTTGGGCTGTCTGCCAAGATGCAAGATATATATTGGTTTTCGTATCTTCACACTTTGACCACAAAAGGAAGGGTTCAGTGACCCTGAGCATGTGAGTGTGAGTGAGAGTGTGAACGTTCAAGAAAATCTAGTGGTGTTTGCATACTGTCACGACCCGGCTCTAGGCAGGACAAATACGATGAAGCCTACGGGTAGAATAAGAACTAATATATTTATTCACCAAAAGAAGATCTTAACGAAACATAAGCAACCAAAAGAACACAAAGAAACCACGAGGAGCTGAGACGGAGCTGCGCCCAGCTCCGCTGCTGGAACGGAGTGACGAAGAGAGAGAGACGGAAGAGGGAGGACCGACACACTCTTGTAGCCTACACCTGGGGACTGGCCAAGCCCACACAGGTTCTCTCTTTCAAATGAACACACAGACAGGAGAATCTTCTTTGTGTGTGTGATTGATGTGAGGTCACGATATACAGAGCCTTCATGTACAGGTATACACACTTGCATAGGTACGTTAGTCAGATATATAGCAGATTCCCATATTCAGAGAACATTTCATGAAATATGGAAGAAATTGGGACCCAGACATCCATAACTGATATATATATGATGAGGTGTTTCAGTATTACCCAGAGCGGATTCATCAACCGGCTGCATGGAGTATTCATCACCTAGATCCATTACTTGTTAACGACTCATCATGAGCCAAATTAGCCGACCGTTGTGAGTGGTGAGTTGTAACAGAGCATTTCACAGGCGGATGGCCATGAACGTGGAAGATGCAAGGTTTAGACGAAGATTAAACTCCAATTGGAAGGCTGATTTTTAAAAAAAGGCAGCGAGAAGTGACTGTTTGCATTTGAAAATACCCAGAAATCCCAGGGGAGATCACAAAACCGATCACACTGGAGAAGAGATCAAATCTAACACTAGGCTTTAACTTATAAGTACCATTGAAGGATTAAGTTTACCCCAAAAATGAAAATTCAAAAAGTCCCAATTTAAACTGACTCTCCATCAGCAGAGGGGTGAGTAGATAATGACTAAATTGTAATCTTTGGGTGAACGTATTCTTTAACTTGAAATATAAATCTATATGGAATGAGGAGCACGCTTTTTTAAAAAAGCAAACAAACAAAAATGTTTCTTTTCTTGGGCTTATTACAAGAAACAGGGAGAGAGGGGGCATATCACATGCAGCAAAGGGCAACAGGTCAGACTTGAAAATCTGGCTGCTGTGGTGAGGACACAGCATCTGCACACGGGGTGCAATATAAATCAGCCAATCAGGCTTGATCATTTTGTGGAGTTTATTGAATAAGCTCACTGAGGTTGTTAATTGGAAGGGTGAGAGGGATGGACTGCCAGTTGTTTATTTAATCCCTACTGTGGCTGCGCAGCACGTTTTGTGGGGGTGGATTTTTAGCTTTTAATGGATAGAATAGCTGCAGACAGACAGGAAAGTGGGGAGAGAGAATGGAGAAGACATGCAGCAAAGGGCTGTAGGCCAGAACCCGGGGCACTGCTGAGGAATGATCCTGCCCATGGGTCAAACACTCTACCAGGTGAGCTGCAGTTCAAGTTGCTTGATGGTGTGCATACATGCAACTATTTGTAAGTGACAGAGTTTTGTATCTGATGATTGTGTTTTTCCCATTTTTAGTCAGAATACATTGTAATAAGTGCATGGTGATTTCTTGAGAGCCCTTGCAGCACAAGGAATGCTGCATATATTCTTTTGCAGCTCTTATATTGTCGTAAGTAGAAGCTGAATATTGTAAAAGGAGACAGTGATTATTTTCTTCAATGAAGAACTACATACCAACCAACAAACAGAAAAGTGGAGACCTGATGAAGGTAACTATGGAAGACCAAAGCTGACATAAGTATAAATAATTAAATACATAAATAAATGCATAAATGCATAAATAGATAAATGCATAAATAAATGAATGAATAAATAAATGCTGAATTAAATGTATAAATACATAAATAAAAGTATAAATAAAAGAATAAATGCTTTTTATTTATTTCTACATTTCTGTTCACCTACATTTATTTATTTCTGTATTTCTGTTCACCTACATTTATTTATTTCTGTATTTCTGTGTCCATATGTAAATGAGGAGGTAGGAGGTCCTAACCTCAGTCAAGAGCATGATTGGTCAAATCGCAGAGCCAGACAAAAGCAAACGATTCCTGATCCCAAGCCTCGCTCTCTGTAACGTTGTAAAACAGCTCCAGTTAGCTTAATGGCCCCGACCAGTGTGACAGGTTAACTGGCGTTCACTTTAACTTGCGAGGGTCCCAGATGTGCTGGTGGTGTGGTTTGAGAATCCCGTCTTGAGAGAGAGGGGTCCTCAGCCATGTCCGCTAACCAGGAAAAACATTCTGCTCACCGCTCCAAGTCATGTATATGTGTATTTTAGACGAGCGCTACAGAGCACAAATCGTCCAAAAGTGCATGTTGTCGGTCTCATATCTTTGTCGTGAATGTCTGTACTCTCAAATAACTCATGGGTGGAACAGGCTGAGGCATTTGTTCACGCCGAGCGGCTCGAGAGCAGAGTGGAGACCCCTTTTAGCTCTTATGTTAGCTGCTGAAGCTAAGTCAGTGTGAAAACTGTACACTGTACACTGACTGTTTGACCAGCAGGCTGTATGACAGTGTACAGTTTTCACACTGACTTAGCTTCAGCTTAATAACGATGTATGCGGCTCGGAACGTTGGCTTTAAGTGACCATTTGAACAGTGCGGAATGAAAAATACCCGATGGTAACCGGTGTCACAAGGTAACCTGGACGCTGCGCTACAGCGAGCAGCTAACAGCTAACATAAGAGCTAAAAGGGGTCTCCACTCCGCTCTTGAGCCGCTCGGCGTGAACAAATGCCTCAGCCTGTTCCACCCATGAGTTATTTGAGAGTACAGACATTCACGACAAAGATATGAGACCGACAACATGCACTTTTGGACGATTTGTGCTCTGTAGCGCTCGTCTAGAATACACATATACATGACTTGGAGCGATGAGCAGAATGTTTTTCCTGGTTAGCAGACATGGCTGAGGACCCCTCTCTCTCCAGACGGGATTCTCAAACCACACCACCAGCACACCTGGGACCCTCGCCAGTTCAAATGAACGCCAGTCAAATTCATAACTAAACCAGAGCTACATGAACAAATGTCAACAACTGCAGCTAACAGTTAGCTGAGCGGGCTTGCTGGTAGCCAGCAACATTCCTGTACAGTGTACAGGAATCGGCGCCACTACTGAGGCAGAAGTAGTAGACCCTCATTGAGCACACTCCTGTAACCAATCATGCTCTTGACTGAGGTTAGGACCTCCTACCTCCTCATTTACATATGGACACAGAAATACAGAAATAAATAAATGTAGGTGAAATGTAGAAATATATAAAAAGCATTTATTCTTTTATTTTTACTTTTATTTATTTATTTATACATTTATTTCAGCATTTATTTATTTATTCATTTATTTATGCATTTATTTATTTATGCATTTATTTATTTATACATTTATTTATTTATTTATGCATGTATTTGTGTATTTATTTATTTATTTATTTATTTATGCATTTATGCATTTATTTATTCATTTATTTATTTATTTATACTTATGTCAGGTTTGGTCCTCGATAGATAACAGCATTTAATAATATTAAGTAAATCCATGACTTGTCACTGACCAGACATCTGCAGCTATTCAGCATACTGAAACTTAAGTTTAAAGGCTATATAGACACTTCCCGAATCTCTCTTTCAAAAGACATTACGTTTGTCACCCCGATGGACATTAGACAGAAAATAAAAATGTAAAAATAAAACTTCCGTTGACCCTCGCTTCAAGAATATATTTGGCATGGCAGTATGTAATTCATTCTGTAATCCGACTTTAATTAATTGTCCTTTTTAATTATGTTGCAATACATTAAAGCGAGGTCTGTTCATTCTGTTACCAAGCGTTTTATAGCCTGCGTGTCATTTAAAGGTTAAAGGTGAGTCTAATGTGTAACAGGCTGAAATCACACTTTTGAAACTTTCTGATGAATAAAAGTAGCATCATGCCAGCCTGTTTTATACGTGAAAGCAATCTAATCTAATCATACTGGCCTGTGTAGGTGTTTCTTAAGAAGTCATGCTACTGTTACCTCTGTTCAGTGACAGCTGCTTTAGTAACACTTGGCACATGTATAAACAGAGAAACAGAGACTTCCTTGATCGTGCGTACAGTCAGACCAGCTTTAGATAGAATGCATCCAAACGCTTAATCACTGCTCAGTTTCTTTTTTTATATATATATGACAGCTGTTACAGTGCTTCACTTCTTCTTCTTCAGTACACAAACAAACCTGTGAAGTCAAAGAGAATCACTGAGTGAATTCACGGACCTGCAAACTTTACATCCACACAGAACTTGAACACATCAAGGGACACTGCACTCGTTCTGTATGCAGACGCTGACTTGGCGAGGGCCCACTCACAGTGCTAAAACTGTGGTAGTACCACAGCGGAGGAAGATTGTCAGATTTTGCTGGTACTTTTTCCTGATTTTGTGGTTTGTCCAAGACAGCAGGTTCATTGATATAAAAGACACCGTGCCGACCATCTCATCCAAATAACAGTGTGAGGGATCTGGTAGGGGGTCGGTGAGGAGCAGTGGGTGTGGATGAGGTACGATAGTGGTAAAAGTGCTGCTGAGCATTTTGGAAAAGGGCAGTCATGTTTCATAACACTTCATTCATTTATTTTAGGAGTTGAGGATTCAGTTTTGGAAGCAATTATGTTTCAAATTGTTTTGTTTTCTTCCTTGGTTGTATTATTGTCAACATACTGTCACACCTAAATGACAAAATAAGTTGTTTGCCAATGACTATGATTTTCAGCCGGCACCTGTGACAGACACATGACAAGACAAACATGTGGTTAATGATGTGAGATTGTCCCTGTTTGGTTAGGTTTGGGCAAAGTAACTACTTGGCCATGGTTAAGAAAAGATTGTAGTGTGGGTCAAAATAAGTGTGTTATTTCTGTAAGTTCAGCTAAATTAACTGACATGATGCACGTCAGTTAAAGCCACTCAGCGCTGAATGAACAACGGTCGTGGTGAAAATTCTGCGTTGGACTCTTTATACGGTGTCACCTGACTTCCTCCTTTGCTTCCGTCATATATATATATATCCGCGAGAGGTCACCACCTAACAATACAAGAAAACGTGGTTGTTATGTGGTTCTAAGATGATTACGGTATTGTCTTTTAGCATCTAGATAGATTGATAGATAGATAGATAGATAGTCTTTAATCTCAAAAGGATTAACCTTTCTCAAACTTGTGGTAGTCCTTCACTAAAAAAGCTGGCTTGAGTTAAAGAGACTGTTCTTTGACTTTTATAGGAACCAAATGTGAAGCGTTCTGTTCCAGAGTGAGGATATTAAATATCAAGGCCTCTGTGTAAGTATGGATTTATTGGCAGGGCAGAAATGAGCTGAATAGAGCAGGGCAGGCTGACACCCACACACACACACACACACACACACACAATGACTGTGATTGTGGGTCCAATCTTGGCATCTCTCTGCTTCTTAATGAAGTAGCAAGTCCCTCTGCTCTCTCTCGTAGGCCAGCCAATTAGGACACAGGGCTGGAGGGTATGGACCAATCAAGTCTCTGGCTAGGGGCATTTAGTGCATGGCCTTGACGTTAATATAGCTAATCAGTTAGTGGAAAGAAACTCTGCACTCTGTGTGCGTCTGGAGCTGCTATAGGGCCAAACTATGTTAACGAGTATCGATTTACAGCTACTACATTGACAGAGGTTGGAGGAGCAGCGAAGGACAGAGATGCAAGGGTGAAAGAGACGAGGACAGAGCGACAAGAAATAAAGGGAGAGAGGAGTTGGGGAAGATTCTGAAGTGATGAAGACATAAAGAAACAGAAGTACACACTGAGATGAAAAGACCCAGTGAATGAACGTGAGGGATGGAGTAAGGCAACAAATAGACTGAGATTCCTCAATCTAATCACCAGCGAGCAGACTGGGAAGCCACTTTGCTTTTGAGATATTTAATCGACTCTTTATAAATGAGGATATTTGGCTGCAGTGGATGAGCAGTGCCCTCTTTTCTCCCCCGAGACTGATTATAATTTTCTTTTCAGGGCCCGTTATCAGCACGCAGATGGATCCTTGTCCTTGCGCTGCAAAACATAACAAGCTGTGATGTGAAAAGTTTTCCCCCATATTCAGATTAATTCATTTTCTTGTCCAACTATTTCTTGTGTTCCCTGAACATCTAATGGAAAAAAAAAAAATCTTAATAACGGCTTGATAAGTCTGTACGCGGAACATCTGCTGCGTTTTAATACTTTTAGCATGTAAATGTGTCTTTTTCCTAAACCTGCAGTGAATGAATAAGAGGGCAGGCTTGACTAAGCCTTGCAAAACTTGACTCAGATGTTGGAGGAACAGTATTCTGGGAGTTAAATAAACTGCAACTTGTAATGATAATATTCTAATGACATTGTAAGTAAAGCATAAGCCTTACCCTAGCAGAGTGTATTACTCTTAATCCCTCTAGCATGTCACGGTACTGCCTGTGTGTCTTTTTAGTTGGTTGTGCATTGAGAACCTCCAGAGGCAGGCAAGTGACATGGACCACTTTGAGGTCCTCTATACAGTATCACCGACCACCTCTTTAATGTAGCGTGATGGGATCATTAAGGTTAAGGGTTAGGTGTTACACTTGTCTGTGGACTTTGACAACAGAAACAATCTCTCATAGCTCCCATTGTAGGTTTTGTACAGTATGTAGCTTATAGTTTTTTTAAACCAATCACCATAATAAATGTTGGCAATGTTAACTTATGCAAACCGTACATACCATCTGTACGTTTTATACATAATGGATATTTTCAAATGTTTTGCAGTTTTCAGTTTTATGTCGTGACAGGCTGGCCACAAAAAAACATTTGTTTAGGGTTCAGAATAGGTCCTGCTTTGGTTTAAGATATCTGGGTTTGTTGCCACAAACACAGCTGAATAAGTTTTGAAACATGGTTACATAATGTCTGTGTCTGTTACCGCAAAGACATATAGAAAAGTGTCTCATTTAAAAAACCTGTTGTTGGTTTGTCTCGAACAGGGGTCTGTTGCTTGGCAACCTTTAACAAAGGATGTCCCTGCAAAAATACTGATATCTTTGTACTACAACACCGACTTGGTTAGGGGTTCAGAGAAATATCTTGTTTTGGCTCAAAATACCTGATTTGATTGCCACAGATAAGGCTCTAAATGGTATTTGAAAAACACCAGGTTTTGTTGCCAGAAACATAGCTGGAGATGGCCAGAACATCCCGCCAAAAGTATCTAATTTCCAGTTGCGAGGTCTGGTTATAAACATCTGGTTTAATTACCACAAACAAGGCTGGCAACTCCATCACTGTCTCCACCACCTTCGGTCATTGAAGTCCAGTAACAAACGTGTAGTGTGGATGTGATATGACACATTGTGTACCAATGTCAATATGGCACATAGCTTCGTATGGACATATCTGTGGTGTCGCAGAAATGTTAATTGCTGAGATTTTATCATGGCCACTGGGCTGCACATCCTCTGCTCCTCCACATGAGAGACTCAGTTCATACAGATATAATCTCAAGTACATCACTTCAGAAAATGTTGATATTATACGTATGAATGTAACATAACTGGGCTGACATTTTTGCAACCCATTCACTGTGAGAACTCTATGCTGTTCTGTTGCAATACACAAACTACCCCACAGGAACCATCAACTTTTTATCATTTTTGGGACGTAGTCAAGTATAGCTAAGAAATTACAATCTCACTCAGTCTTCATTAAGCTTGTATTTATGATTTCCATTTGACAATCCATCATCTGTAAATACCATGTGGTATAATAAATAGATTAAGTCCAGGAAGAGCACTGATATCGGGCACTTAGCTATCATCTGATTAGCATAATCCAACTCCTACGACTGACAGCCACGTCAGAAAGGTCAGTAAGGTCTTTGCTGCATAAAAAGGTAAAGCTCTCAAGGTCATTCACTGCTGTACAGTTCTCAACAGCAACTCCAACTGTGTGAACATTGGCTGCAGGTATAGTAACAAATCTGCTTTGTAAGTTATGTTAGAGTTTCCAAACACTTCTGTAAGGTGAGACATACTGTACATCCATGGTTCCCTCAACCAAACTTGAGGAGTTTGTCAGAAAATAGGACGTCTTTTTTCCAAGTGTGGGATTTGTCATTGGCATTAGTGTCAGAGAGTTCAGCTTTGCTCACCTACCTCATGTGTATTGCTCACCATTACTAAGAATGTCAGAGCGCTGAACAGAGATGACAGTTTTGCTGTCACGCACTCACTCTAATTCCAGGTGAGAGGAAGTGCTGTTGGGTGAGGGTGTATCTGTATGTGTCATCCACTGGTATAATAAGAAATGACACGACCGTATTGTGCCCCAGTGTTTCCGCTACCAAAGCTGAGTCATACCGCTTCTTTTAATATAAAACAGTCTGTGTTTAGTGCAAAAAAAATCCAGTGCCATCTTTTTGTACACCCTATATTTCATTCCATATCAATTCATTATGACAGCATGCTATAGCTTTTTTTTCAACTAGGTTTTGTTTAGATATAATTATATAAATAACAATAGAAAATTGTATTGCACTGAATTACATTACACTGAGCAGGGGTTGTTTTTAGTGTTCGTAACACCTGTGTGATATTTGGGTCCAAACATCCATCCAGAGAGTGATGGATTACAGAGGAGAGTAAATTCAAGTGTGGTCTGAGTGTAACTCTGGTGTTGTGCACGCATATGATAGTGGTTTAGATATTGTGCAGATCATTAGAGAAACACTTGTTTGATCACAGTTTCCAGAGTTAATGATAGGAGCGAGCATGACTCAATAATGGGTCTGTGGTATGTGTGTGTGTGTGTGTGTGTGTGTGTGTGTTGTGTAATTCTGTCTTTGTGAGGACCATATAAAGGGCTGGAGATAGAGGACATTTTTAGAAAGTGAGGACATATTGGCTGGTAATCACTACTTCAGGGCTGTTTGGAGGTCAGGATTTGTTTTTCAGGGTAAAGGCAAAGATTTAGTTTAGGATAACATAAAGTTAAGGGTTGTGTATAGGCATAAATATTAATGTATTCATGTTTATATTGTTCCCAACGCTGTAAATGAATTGCTGAGAGCTGGGGAGACTGTGAAATCACTAACAAGCCCAATGGAGATTCAACCATGCACGTTTTAATCAAAACCCCAGATTAGTCAAACTTGTTTCTCAGAAAAACAAAGATACAGAGAATATCTTTTAACTCAAACTATGCAAAGTAAACATCCATCATTGCAACCATGCACACTGACATAAAAGGGATAATTGAACTGTATTTTGGTTTTACCTCACACAAACTGACTCACCTGCTGGATTGTTTCGTTGTCTGACTGGTCACGTTTCATGAATTAGTGGACGAGATCTCCTAGATCTCAGCAAGTATTTTTGTCAGTACAATGTTATCATTACTGATAGCAATGATGTCCAA
This sequence comes from Sparus aurata, assembly GCF_900880675.1. Classification (NCBI taxonomy): domain Eukaryota; kingdom Metazoa; phylum Chordata; class Actinopteri; order Spariformes; family Sparidae; genus Sparus; species Sparus aurata. The sequence goes on from NC_044198.1 coordinate 10,332,085, forward strand.
AACTACATAGATACAACCCAAAAATGTGCCTCTTCATTTAATTTCATTTACTTATTTAATTCCATGCAGAACACACTGAGGAAGTACCCTCATTTATAATGGTGAAGTACAATACATCAAATACAGCTAAAACCAAAGGAAGATAACATTTATTAAAAAATAAACACAATAAAATATGTAGGTGAATAAGGGCAATTAAACACTTAAACGCAGTTACAGTTATAGTCAATTCATTTTGCAATTAAACCTTTGAATTGTATAAGTGGTATTAATGTGGTCAGCTGGAGCAATATCCAAGTATGAGTCATGTTTGTGTGCACGTACAATGGTTACCAACATACCAATAAAGCAGCGCTGATAGATAGGGGGTGGCTTTTGAAAAATACCTTTCTTAATAGATAAAAAAAACTAGTGCTGATCCCTTCTTGTTGACAAAGCAGGCAAGCAGAGTATTGTAGACAGGTGGTTTGCCCCCTAGCTACCACTGGTAATGAACCTCAATGCAGATTGACATAATGTGTCTAGAGAAAAATTGCAAATGTACCACTTTAGCTGTTTCATCTTTATATAGAGTATGTGCATGTAAATGAGATTCGTCTGTGACTTACAGATACAGTATGTTCAGTAAGACACTTTCAGTCATGGCCCCTGACACCATCCTATCCGGACCTGTGCCTATAGCTAATATATTATTGAGAATTATTAGGTTTTCACAGAGCTTTTTTCTATTTGAACCGTCTTTCCTCCCCTTTACATTAGTGACCGAGGACGTCACAGACTAATTGCATGCGTTGTTAATCACTCACATGATACCATACCAATGAGATCTGTGTATCGTGCGAAGATTTGCGATTCCAGTCAGAAACACACAGAAAAGATAAGAGAAAAAAACAGGGCGTTTTAATCAAGACTGGACTCTTACATGTTCATTCCTCCCAGGAGTGGTTCAGGATTTTGGACCTTGGCAATTAAAAGCGGTGATGTGAAGCACCACTACAAGACGGCACGGGGCATCTTTTGAGCAAACATACTGTACCACTTAAATCAGAACCGAGGGCACGGCAGATAGATTATTTAGTATGGCACTACATCACAATATGTTGTCATTGAAAACATAACAAATAGTTTACTGTTCATACTGAATAGAGGCAGATACAGAGCAACAGGCTCGACAACATCGTGTGGATGAAAGCAAGAGTATAAAGGAAAGAGTGAATTAAAAACTCAGTGCTGTTTAACTGAGCTAGTTATCGAGAGAAGGTGCCAGTTATTGACTAATTCCGGGCAGCAGATGAGAGGCTCTTTACAGACCTGGCACACACGCCAAACCACAAAAATACAGGCGCACACATTAAAATCACTTCAACACACTCGTACACACACTCTCGCAAAACCGCATTGACACGTATAAAGGCCCAAACGCATAAATGGCCCCTCAAACGCACATGTTTAACACCCGCAACGCTGCACACACACACACATGTGTGCACACACACACACACACACACACACACACACACACACACACACACACACACACACACACACACACATTCCTCCCTCATAATTATGCACCCTTGATCCCTCCTCTTCAACCCTCTGGGATAGCGTAACTCTGCCAGCCTCGTCTTCGCAGAGCTGTTTTATTAGCATACTGCGATGATCACAGCTCAGCTCTTTATAGTGCGCATAAATGGCATTGCAGCATTGGTTGTACCGGCACATGGTTAATGTCTTGCTGACACCACAATATCATTTGCTTATCAAATGTCACCGGGAGAGAAGATTGTCTTTTTCCCCCAGCCGTAGAGGAGATGAGGGGACGGAAGAACAGAGAAAAGGAGAGGTGTGTGAGATGAGAATAGTGGGCAGGGGGGGCAGGAGAATTGAGGGATGACAGTTGAAGAGGGAGGATAATGCATGAAAAGAGTGGAGGAGAGGGGAGATTAGATATAACAGGGGAGCAGGGGAGTTGAGGTGAAAGTAAATGATAAGGATGAGAGAGAGAGTGGAATGTCATCTGAGTTAAGCGAGGGCACACAAGGATTGCATTGTCACATATCAAAATAATGGAATTAAGTTTTGGAAGTTTGAAAGAAAGTGTAAACAATGGTTTTGCAATCGGAATATGGGTATTTTAACATTTGGAAATGAACTCACAAAATGTCCTGAGTGTAAAGTTTTCAGTGTTGCAAGTCTGCGTCTTCCAAGTTTTAAAAACTTGCTCTGCAGACACTCAACCCAGTCCTTTCAGAGATTCAACTCGGGATTTTTGTAGATTAGAATCTGCTCTTTCAGCGTTGCATGCTGGGATTTCTGACAAAGTTTTAACAGGGAAACAGATCTGGAACTGAAAAAAAAAGACATTTCCAAAAGACCAAGCCTGCCTGGGTAGCAACTCATGGATGCTCAAATAATTACGCTGCTTCTAACAGAACAAAAGCTCATCAGCTAACTTAATGTGTTTCCATTGGTTACAGCACACATCTATCACTGTGGTTACAAAGTGTATCGCCGGTGTTTTGAACTGTGTTGCTGACTAGAGCTACGGTAATGTAGCATTTCGGTTTAACATCTTCATAAGTGAGATTAACCTTTGTTTGCTGTGCACATCTTTGTTCAATAACAAATCTGTATATTCCCAGCATAGCAGATGTGGATGTATACCACTGACTGCATAAAAACCAGAATGGAACTCAGTAGAGTGCATACCTCTGCCAAGGCCACATACCAATCTTTTGTTCTCAGTCATGGACACCAGCCAACCTTCTAAATATGTCAGAATTTTTATTATGTACTAAGAAGACAACAAAAATATAATATCAATTATTTTGCAATATTAATGAAAGTGAGAAAACCCTTCTGGATCTGTCCTTGTCATGGAAATGTTGTACTCCGAGTAGAGACATGTGAATTGAAGTCTTACACAGCCATGTTCAATGTAACTTTCTAATGTGGCCTGTGACCTTGTTTTATGACCCATGTGAGGTATCAAGTGGCCATTGAATGTTATCACTCAATTCTCTGTGAGTTCTTTCTTTAAGTGCAGGAGGGCATGAATTAGTAGCTGTCGGAGTGAAAGCACACCCTCAAAGATAGATAAATACCAAGCTTTCCTCCTCAGAAATTGAGTCTTCACTTTGTAACAGACATATGTGTTGCTTTGTGATTGCTCCTCTTGTGCAAGACTAAAACTTGTTTGAACGATCTCCTTCCTCCAGATATAAATTATCGAAGAATTATTTTAACAGTCCCTGTATCTGCATCTGCACGAAAGTGAACAGGGGCCACTCTGGGCCAAGACCCATCCTCCATCCAAGTTTGGTGGAAATCCATTTAGTACAAAACATACAGAGCAGAAGAAATGTAGCCATCAAAATAAAACAATGTCACTTTCATTGTTATTTATGAACTTGAAAATGTAAATAAAGATATGTTAAATTATGTTCTCTATCGTGTCTGAGATAATACAATATATAATACATTCAAGCTTTTGTTTCTCTTTAGATTTAAAATGCAAGTTTATGTCCCAGGTCAGTGTCACCTGGCATTTCCAATTGATGGAACCCACACAAGGCTTAAAATGCACACACAGACACTTGTGCACACATGTGTATTGCACCCGTGAGCCCACGCAGACACATAATATAAAGATAATGACATTTCCAGTATCTAAACCTTTACTGCCTTTACTTCTCTCAGGGGACGCGTGATTTATGGAGAGTGTGTTTGTGAGCGTGTGAGACACCCAGGACTCCACTGTGAGAATGAAGACATGCCTCAGCTCCGTCTCTTTCTGTTATGTTTGTCTGCTCTATGGACTCCAACATCCCTCCTCCTCCACTTCCATCTTCTTCTCTGTGTATATCCAGTGCCTCCAATCAATACATTTCAAACCTTTGTCTTCCCTCCATCGTCTCCTCTTCTCTCATCATATCTTTGCACTTTCATCTTTCTACTTTGAAGAGAACTTTTTTTTCTCTCTATCTCAACGCCAGTTTCTTCCTCTTAATATGAGCTTTTCTCTGTACTCATTCTTATACTATCATCATGTCAGTTGTTATCAGAAGAGTGTGTATGTGTGTGTGTGTTGTGTGAGGGTTTGCTCTTGTGTGTATGCACATGATTAAATGTGGGTGATGCGAAAGAGGGAAGGAGAAGCCAATCTGTAGGATAAGGAGGAACTCTGAAATGGATGGGAAGAAATGGTTGGATGCATACATTAATGATGATGATGTGCAGCATGGGTAAATCTGTTTTCTGTGTGTAACCCATCCAATTCTGTCTTCGACAAAATATGCCTCTGTACTTCAAACGTGCTTTGTTGAAAGCAGTTCGAGAGGAAACCGCGGCGTAGATTGCATTACGAAGAACATTGATTATTGCACAACACATCCCTAAGTTACGGCGCGGCAAGCTGAAATGGGTTTTCCAATTGAAAAGTAAAAGCCGATTTGTTCTTCTTTGTTTAAACGGTTGTGCTGCAGTCACGCCGAAGGCTTCGTTGAAAAGTTGCAGTATTAAAACCACCCAGCCCAGAGGTTCTGCTTTGTTTTTAATACAGGATTTCCCTGACAACACCACAAAAGCAAATGTATTCATAAAACACACTCGTGAAAATGCACGCATGCACCAGCTGACACAACATCTGAATAAAATATTGCGTTTTGCAGCCTTTTTATTTCACGGCTGAAATCAGACTCCATTCAGACACGGCTCCCGCATCAACCTATTGAGCCCCTCGCTGTTGTGGCGGTGAACAACTCCGCAGATAAACAGCTGCTGAGAGAGGTACTCGAGCACGCAACACAATATATTGAGACAGAGGTACCTCCACAGATAAACAGCTGCAGGGACGCAGACGCAGGGTATGAAAAGCTGCGGGTATTAAGATTGACAACATGATGGATACACCCGAGTGTAGGTAGCAAGAGCAGCAGCAGTGTCTAACTGCCTCGCTCTGTCCTGTCTGGGGAGGATGACAATCTCTGCATTTTGTGTGAAAAGGCTCAGTCTAGACTTCAGCATTGACAGAAAGGACAGTGTGGAAAGTTTCTGAGATGATAGCGAGCCATGTTTTCCCTCGTGAGTTTATTTTTTAAGGATCGGGACTGGGCTCGGGTTAGCTTGACGTCAATGATATCATACTCAGATAGCCATCTTTTTGTCTGATATTTCAATGCTGTAAGCTGCATTAATCAACATTTTTATATTAACGAGTCAGTTGACTACATGCAATGAGAATGGTGTCGTATATAGTGACAAACCAACAGAGAACGCTGCATTACCCCTCTGTTCTCAAGAGCATTTTAGCATCTGATAGCCAGTTGTTTTGGATTTTATGGCCCACAATCTCACTGATTTACTCTCATCACTTTTGTTACCAGGCAGCCGTTCTCAGTGAAATAGCTTTACCAGCCCAGCACTAAATGACAGTAAAACAAAATTAGCCACAGGCTGGTGAGCACAGAGGAACATTTAGCAGTTTAAAAGCCAGTGTGTTCCCATGGGAGTTGGTGGAGACAAAAATGGAGCTAAAAGGAAGGTACATTTTGGGTTTTGATTCCTCAGGTGGCCAGACACGCAACTTCAAATGAACACTATGCTAGGATAGGCAGCTTACATTCAAGTTAACTGTCAAGGACAATGATATATGTCTGTGTGCTTTTTATGCTTCCTAAGTGGTCAAAACTGCTGATACTACTTTAATGTTCAGAGGAGACTATGGGTTGTTTTCGCATTGTCTAATTGTTGACTTAAACGTTGCGTTGTCTCGAGATAAAACTTCAAATTGGACCTAAAGAAATGTGGAGTTGCCAAGATTTTATTTTGGCGACTGGGCTGTACAAATCATTTGTTCAGCTGGAAAACTGGCATCTACCATAATGTCAATATTTAAACAGCCTCATCACTTTTTTATTTAAAAAATGACTTGGACTTAATTCAAAGATGAAGTAAATATATTACACTATAATGTATTATAACATATATTCTTAAGCTCAAATACCACTCCGCTAGGACATGCTGTGGTAAACAAGGAGTATCTCACTGTCATGCTGTCAACAACTTGTACTGATAAGAATTTGCCTTAAGTGTATGGCAGTGCTGTATGGCAGTTGCTCAGTATACGTGCCCTTTTCATTCATTTAACTTAAATGCAATTCTACTGTTGAACTTAATCTCAATAAAACTGATGCCAAGGCCCCCCAATGGAACTATGAGCTCATGCATGTTCATGTCCTTGCTTTTGTATAAAGCTTCGGGCTTGGGTTTGGATTCGGTCGAATTATTTTCATAAAAAGAAAACTCTCTCTGCCAATTATCTGCATCACTGCATGTCATGTTTTGCAAGTAGGTACACAATGTCCACTGGTTACAGGAAGAATGACAATCTGCAGCCCTTGTGTTGCATTAGCTTGGCAATTTAATCACTTTAATGGATGAATTAGAGCCAAAACTTAAGGTAAAACTTTTGTCTCCCTCTTCTGGCAGCGGGGATGACAATACAAACAATGTACTTATGGCTCCACAGGTTCTGCCATGCTCTCATCTGCTGTGGACTAATCCGTCGCTATGGTTGCTCTGCCCTTCTGACTCCAGAACAAAAAACTTTGACACAATGCAAAATACAGAGAGGTGATAGGCTTTATCAGCATGGCATGAACCTATGTGGCAAGGACTTCAAGAAAAGTCCAGAACTGCATATTTGATTATCAGGACTTTCTTAAAATCCCCAGTGATCCAGGGCAGGCCATTGCATTGTGGAGGCGTTATGACCTTGTTGTGACAACAGACAAAAACCTTCTTCCTTCTTGTAGATCTCCAGGCCTTAAAGAGCATCTCGCTGATAAAGATTTCAATCTGGCCAATGTTGGGAATCGCCCAGTAGGAAAGAAAGTGCAGACGATTAATTATTTTCAGATGTGTTACACGATAGTTGGCGGTCTTGTGTACACTATCACCCGTAGTTTATCATCCAGTAACAGTGTGTTTTTCAATCCATTATCAGATTAGTTCCGATTATTTTTCTAATCTTTTTAAAGCAAGAGTTAATTTTCTCTTTGAGACATGAAATAAACAAAACAAGAGCCTTGATCTTGGGCCTTAGTGACCAGTTTACTACCCAGTGTGCGCATGCCTGCCTGCTTACATTATGTAAGTAGTTTTCTTGCTTTGTGTGTCTACCTCAATGTCACTACCCCTTATGTGTGCGTGTGTGTGTGTGATTGAGTGTGTCCACAGTTGGCTTCCTCATCCCTCCCCAAAGTGCCATTAAAAGGAGCCACTCTGCAGAAAAATGGCTCATGTTCAATTTCACCATGAGCCCAACCATGATCCCTTGCTCCCCTTTTATGCCCACCAGTTTAAAGTAAAGGAGAGAAAAAGATTAGAATAAACTGTTCTTTAAATATTACGTCTCAGCAGAACAAAGGCATTTTTATCAGCTGCTAAATTATGCATTTATGGGAGAACGGCTTCTCTGGTCAGTGTGAGGTTGAGGGGAAAGTGGGAAATTAATTTGTGTGATCATTCAGGGATGGTGTCACAGTAGGCGTTTGTATGACTTTTTTTTTTTTTATTACTCCATTTCCCGTTTCATTACATTTGGGTTCATTACTGTTGTGATGCATTGAGTAGAAATAGGAAAAGGTAAGAATAAGAGCAGCAGAGGAGAGATGGTGGGGAGGGGGACTGAAAAGAAACGAGGGTTGCAGCACCTGGCCACATCATCAGTCTGTTAACCAGCCTGTCAACCAATCCCCCAGCCATTTAGCAGTGTGTTGGAAAGCCTTTCTATCAAATATAGTAAGCCCGATCTAGACAGCCACCTGTAGTGGCAGTCGTTCAGTCAAACGCGGCAACACCTGAACAAAAAAAGCAAGTGTTCGGTCGCTGTATTATCGAGCTGCCAGCCAGCAAATCGGCCCACCGCTCTGTCACTTAGCCAGTCAGCCTGTACAGTAAGTTAGTCAACCAGTCAGTTATCCAGTCCATTAAATCAGATTGGAGCCGTCTAGTTAAATAGCTCTCTTCACACCTCATTTCTCCTCCTCACTCGCTTTTCTCTCATTTGGTGGCGATGGGGAGACAGGAGAAGTTGAATCGGGTCAGAAAAAATTAAAAAAGAAGGTGGAGAGAAAATTAGAGGTATACTCTCATGTTTGAAAACGTTTTGTCACTTTTATTCTTTTTTACCATAATTACAGGAAAGCTCATTCTTCGCCTCCTCTCTCCCTGTCTCTCATTAGCGCCTGCCTTTTTGTTCCTCTTTTTCTGCAGTCTTCTCACACCTTAATTTTCAGGTCACGAATAGACGTTTCTACTGTCTAGACATAGCTGTTGAGCTATAAGACAGCAAATTTGACATGATTTTTGCCTTTACTGACAAATCCAGGATGGTTTTAAACAAAGCTGTGTAATGAACGGGAATAATCTTTGACTAATCCAAAAATCATCTTTCATTTGCATGGAATATAGTTTTGCATTTACTGTGACAGCAGCTCGCCAGCTAAGACTACAGACCTTTCAGAGTGTCAAAGATGGTTAAATAATCAGGATGCAGCATCAACAGACAATAGATAGAATATAATACTTCATCATGTTGGTTTTTGTCAATTGGATTTTGAAAAGGGGTTCTGAGATGCTTTTGTTGATCACGGCATATTCTATGTCTCACTTTAAGGGGATTATTACCTCTACAATAGCTTAATGATTTGTGTGTTTGCAGCTTTAATCCTTTAAAGGTTGATAAAAAAAAAACTGATTTAAAATGAAACATCTACAGAGCTTGAAGAAAGGTGCAGAATAAAAGTATCTCTTCTCCTTAAAAACTTTATCACGACTGTGAATCATTCTTTTTAAAATGTTTGTCAGGTCCCGAAATGGTTGTTTGTTCATTTCTGTGTAAGAATTCTGATGGTTGGTTCCAGTGTTTATAAGAAGGTTTGTCAACTAATAGTCTAACGTAATTGTGGTATCTGTGTTTCGTCACTGGACCCAGCCCACTGTCCTTGTGTTAGCTAGAGAAAGCAATGCGCGGGAGCTAATGTTAGCGACATTAACATTTATAAGTTAATATTAGCTGAACAACAGCAGCGCTGTAACGTGAATGCAATGGAATTTATTGGTTGAATGTCATTAATAACACCATTTAAAAAAGAAAATGACGTGAATTATGTTTAAATTTGTATCCATGATTAGTTTGAGTCTGGGTAATAAGGTACACATAAATATAAAACTGAGATATTTCATAAAATCACAGAAGGGAACATTGACTCTTTAAGAGGGGATGTAAACGTTGATATAATGAGCTCCAAACTGACAGATAATTACATTTGTATGCAATTAAAGAAAGCAGATACGATTCTGTAAAAATAATATGATACTGGCATCATATTTAGAATATAATTGGGTTTTTAATTTACAGATGATATCTGTAATTGAGTTCATATACTGAGTTTTTTATGCATTTTAAAAAGAAATAACAGAAAACGTTGTTTTGACAGTGAACATCTCTCAACAAGACTTAGACAATACAAAAGAATCTAAAAGACCGGCCACTGTTTAATATATTCTGGTTGACGTGAGTTCACTTAACCACGTCCAGCCAGACAAAACCTCACTTTCAATCAGCCTGTCCTGTTAATATGTTTTGTTTATTTGTTTCAAACACAGACAGCGGAAAAATCTCAGTCTTAGTATTACTGGATCTCAGTGCTGCGTTTGACACAGTCGACCATAATATACTACTGGACCGACTGGAAAACTGGGTTGGACTCTCTGGTACAACACTAAAGTGGTTTAAATCTTATCTAAATGAGAGAGATTACTTTGTGTCTATTGGTGACTACACATCTGAACGGATGAAAATGACAAGCGGAGTACCCCAGGGCTCCATTCTGGGGCCTCTACTATTCAAAATTTACATGCTCCCTCTAGCTCAAATAATGGAAAACAATGAAATTTGCTACCATAGTTATGCAGATGACACACAAATTTACATTACCATATCACCAGGGGACTATAATCCCATACATACCCTGAGTAGATGCATCGACCAAATCAATGATTGGATGTGTCAGAGTTTTCTTCAGTTAAACAAAGATAAGACTGAAGTAATTGTTTTTGGATCCAAGGAAGAACGACTTAAAGTCTCTGCTCAGCTTCAGTCTGTAATGTTGAAAACTACAGACCAAGTCAGAAACCTTGGTGTGACTATGGACTCAGACATGAATTTCAGCAGCCATATTAAGACAGTTACACAGTCAGCCTACTATCACCTTAAGAATATATCCAGGAATAGAGGACTTATGTCTCGGCAGGATTTGGAGAAACTTGTTCACGCATTTATCTTCAGCAGACTCGACTACTGTAATGGTGTCCTTACAGTACTCCCTAAAAACTCCATCAGACAGCTGCAGCTGATTCAGAACGCTGCTGCTCAAGTCCTAACAAGAACCAAAAAAGTAGATCACATCACTCCAGTTCTTAGATCTTTACACTGGCTTCCTGTCTATCAAAGAATAGATTTCAAAGTCCTGTTGTTGGTTTATAAAGCATTGAATGGTTTCGGGCCAAAATACATTTCTGATCTGCTGCCGCGTTATGAACCATCCAGACCTCTGAGATCGTCAGGTACCGGTCTGCTTTCAGTCTCCAGAGTCAGAAGTAAACATGGAGAAGCAGCTTTCAGTTACTATGCGCCACATATTTGGAACAAACTCCCTGAAAATTGCAGGTCTGCTCCAACACTCACCTTTTCTTAAATCAAGACTTAAAACATTTCTTTTTGCCACTGCTTTTAACTGAAGCAATTCAAGTCTTTGAACTGCATTATTACTCTGAGTTTTTTTTTTTTTTTTATAATGCAATTTTTAATGTCTTTTAAATGAAATGTTTATGTCTTTTAATGTAATTTGTGTGTGCCTGTAAAGCACTTTTTAGTTGCCTTGTGTCTGAATTGTGCTATACAAATAAACTTGCCTTGCCTTGCCTTGCCTTATGACCCTAATTGAACACTTCGGCATTAACTGCCATAATAGATAATATCATTAGCTGCAACTTTGACATCACAAGCAGCTCACCACAAGATATAATTATTCCATTGAGAGCAAATGAAAGTACATTGTGCTAGTTGTAATCAGGGTGGAATATATGATATAATTACACAGCTTACAAAACCTAAAGTGGCTGAATACAATAAAGGCTTTATTGAAGCTTTGTTCAGATCGTTTTTCAAAAAGAGAGCACTTATCACATCTCTCTTTATTGCTACAAGTAGTCAGCAATTTCAGTTATAATTTTTACTGCCTTGAATCATTATGGTCTGTCACCCTTTGTGTTCATGTGTTCTTCTCACCTAGTATGTTGTTTTACTCTAGTGTCTATGGGTTAGGGTTATTTACTGTATGCAAGAAGAAACTAAGCAAAATAAGGGTAGGATTTCAAATTAGCTCTAGACTGTGTGCTAACAAAGTTACTGATGATCTGTAAATTCTAATTTTATCATTTAAGTAGTTGATGTTATGTATTGACATTGCCATAGATGCCAGATCGCCAAAATAAAATGTTTGCAACTTTACATTTCTTCAGGTCAGATTTGAAGTTTTATCTCATGACAACGCAATGCTTATGTTCTGATTCAGGCACAAATACCACTTGGTTCAGGTTGGGAAAAGATCATTTTTGCCTAAAAAAGACTTGGTATGGTTGCCATAAACAAGGCTGGAGATTAATTCTCATCACAAATGTCAGGCTTTTTTTGTCATCACAAAAATGACTGTATTGTGTCCCATGGCTCCCTTACAACATTTGCATGTTGAAACATTGTCTCAAACTGAGACTCCCCTCCTCTCTCCTTCCATTTTTTTATGCTCTCATAAGCATTTTTTTCTTCATCTTCTCCTCTCCTCTTCTACTTTCCTCTTTCATCAACTCTCCTGTCCTCTCCGTATGGTTTGCTGGTTTCCCACAACAGTCCGCACTGATGCCTTCCTGCCGAAACAAAAAGTGTGTGTGCATTCATTTGTGTCTATGTGTCTACGAGCATCTTGGCAGTATATCTTCAGGGTCTGAATGGGACAGACTTGTAGAAATGCAGGGGGAAAAAATAAATCATAATCACTACTCCCTCTGCACCTGTGGTACACACACACACACACACACACACCACATGCATATATTACATGCAAACATGTAAAATTGCGGTAAAATTCTCCACTCATGCATGCAGCTCACACCCATGCAGCTATGATTATCTCTCCATCAATCGACTGCATCTCAACCTTTCCTGTCTTCTTAAGATTGGCTCGCTGATGTAATGATTTTTATTTTTTAAAACACTGCATACTCTGCAGACATCCCATGATGCCTCTTGACGATCTACTTTTTCCTCTTCTTTCTGTTCTCCGCCCTGTTTCCTTTTTGTATTCCTCTACAGCCCTCCGCAGAGAATGTAGCGAAACACGAACGCCTTCACCTTGTCACTGCACAGTTTGTATGTTTGTCTCCTTGAGCATAGTGTGTGTGTGTGTGTGTGTGTGTGTGTGCGTGTGCGTGCGCATGTTTGGTTTTGAGGGTCATATGCGTATTATGATTTAATTTCTTTTTCTCTATTCCTTTCTCTCTCAATGGTCTCTCCAGACGTCTGTCCTCCATTCGTCTTCCAGTAGCTGTTTTCCTACTTTCTTTCTATATCCACTGAAAGTTTCTTGGCAGCTCTCAATGACAGCAAAGAGGTTTGAAAACACTAACAGGTTTGGAACTTCAACCTCGGCGGCTAAATGGGCTGCTTCTTACCAAGACGAGCTTTTGCGTAAACCTCTACATTGGTGAACTAAAAAAAATGAAAGTGTGCACTGTTACTCAATAAGGAACGATCTTGAGTTTATATAATTATTAATCATTGAATTATCTTTATCATTACCCCCATCCCCCTGAAGGGAACAAAATATTTCATTCGTGTTACATATCTAATTTTTAGATTTATGTATGTGATGCCCACAGCATGACAATTCTATCTACCTGGCAGCTCAGCTGGTAGAGCGTGCATCTTGTGTACTGAGGCGTCATCCTCGCTGCAGCAGTCCAGGGTCTGAGTCCAACCAGTGGCCCTGTGCTGCCTGCTATGCTGTCATGTCGTGCTGCTTCCTGTCATCTCTCTAAGCCTACCAATAAAGTCTTGAAAAGGCCAAAAAATACACAAATAAAAAGAGACTGTTATGAAATGATATGGATTGTCCCCTTTCTTCCAACCATTATTATACCTTATTGTTATAAAGACAAGTCAGCTATTATAATATGATGATCCTAGGTCCGATCCTAGAATCGTCCCGGTCTGTTGGAGTGTAAACTGCATCAAAAAAGAGATCTGGTCTGTGGTTAGTTTGGAGAGAGCGGCAGATGGTACAAATCGGTTACCTTGAAATAACACCCTAAACTAGCTAGCCCAAAATTGAGTGGTCCTGCTAGCAATCCAATACCACTGAATTCATGAGAAGGTGCAGATACCTTTTTATTGTTTTTTTAATGTTCTGTCTTAATTCAGCCGTTGTGTAAGGAGGATGAGTCAGGGTTGCTCTTCAACACGTACAGTCTGTTCACTCAAGTTTCTGCAGAAACAATGTGAGGTGACGTTTTTTTAGTTGACCATTTTGTCTGGACCTCTCCTTTCTTTCTTCCATTAGTTGTCCATCTTTTATTTTAGAATCCTTTTTTTCTCAGGACATTCCTCCATAACAACAGCCACTCATCATGTCCCCTTCTGTTCCTGTTCCATCTAGTCTCTCTATATGTCTTTGCAATTCTTCCCCACAGACTTCCCTCCAAAACCATAACAATACATCTTTCTGTCCGTTCCATCGCTATCACTGTGCCCCTGCTGTTCCTCCTGTAACACACCACAGCCCTTCTGTCCCCTCCCTCAATCCAGACTGTCTCTTTATCTCACTTTAATATCCTTCATTCAAAGGGCCCCCCATTCATCTCCAATCGAGGAAATAAAGAGGAAAGAGAGAGACGCCGGTGGTGGGGGTTAAGGGAATTACTAGTGGTAACATTAGTTTGGGAATTACAGGACAGTAGCTTTCCTCTTTTCCTTGCATCTTGTGCCATATATATCAAGAACAAACACACATTCAGTTCTTTCGACTGATTATTCCCATTCAGATGCGAGTCATTTTCAAAATTACTAATGTAAAATGCTCTGGAGTCCCTCAGCTCTAGACAGCTTTTCAGCCTCTCCTGCTCATCATTTAAGAATAACAGCTTACACTTCTCATTAGCATGGTTGTCAGCAATAGCAGACAGCTGTTTTCAGCAAAAAAAGTTCTAATTAACTCTCCGTATGCTACCCGAGACCAGACGTGCACTGTTAACACAGGAAAACACCCAGATATCTTCAATTTGTTTAGGCCAAAGCAGAGAAAAGTTATCAGAAGCAACTCCAAAAAGGTGCTAATGTTGCTTCATATCTACAATCTATTAAAAAATAACTGTTGGTTAGCACAATAGGATAACAACTGTTCCACTGTGGATACCCCCATCCACCAATATATGTTCTTCGGTCAGGTGGTGTTTTTTATGGTTTGGGCGAGGTCAGGTAGTTCGGAACCATTAACCGTAAATAAAGATGGACGACATGCCAGCTCCCAAAATGTCAAGTCCAAACCTCTGATCGTCCCTTAGAGCTGGCTGGTCCTAAACCCCGCCACCTCCATTTTATCATGATGGGACATGGGCCAAAATGTTTTGGTTTTAGTTTGTTATTTGATACAATAGAAAGCGGGTGAACTGCTGCATGTGGTCAGAGCCAGCTAGTTCATGAGACAGGTACGAAGCCAACCTTCTGGAGAAATAAACACCTGGAGTCACATCTGATTCTGCTCTGTTCCAGAGCTGTTTACAGATGGGAAGATAGCTCAGAGACTACTTTTTAACTTTTGGAATTAAGAAATGGATATATCTTCACTCCTGTTTATCAACCTGACTGCAGCAGCACTCCACAGACAGGAGAGGGGAAAAAGAAGGGAGAGAACCAAAGTTTCTGGTGAGTGCTGAATTCCTGAGAGTTGACCTGAATTTAGACGGACCACCACACCTTCAGTGCGTGCTGGAAAATCATAAAGCAACCAATAGCGTCGCTGCAGTTCAGGCCATTTCAAGGCCCTCTCCTGTTTCAATAAAGCTAGGTCCAAAAACAACCCAAGAACTTGACTGGTCTGCAAAGAGGCCTGACCCTGACCTTAAACCCCGTCTTAACACTCAGGAATGAAATAAAACACAAACACAACCCATCCACTTACTTTTGGACATGTAGTGTTTAAAGCAATAATATGTTTCAAGCTTGTTTTCACTGACCCAGGTGGCCAAGAAATCTTTAAGCTGTTAGGAGTACAGTAGGTCATGGCTGTCATGTCATTCAATGTTTAATCCCTTAACAATGTACTCCCCCCAAATCGACTGCCGCCTGCCTAAATAACATATCAGCTCCCCCTGCAGAGTTTCTCTAGGCTGGAGACTGCTCTGGAGCTTGGTGGGAGCTCTCCGACTTCTCAGCACAGCTTTACAGTCGGAGAAGAGAGCTCCTTGAACTGGAGATGCTGACCTGCAAGCAACTAATTCCCTATTAGCGGAAGGGCTGCTCTCCTGATGTTAAACCAGACTGTTGCAGAGCTAAGAGAAGACTAAGATGTGCCTTTTAAAAAGGCAACATCTCAACAACAAAATTTTACAAAATTGCTTGTTTCATCATGCATTGCTTCATTGCCGTGTATCTTGTTACCAAAGCGTCTTTCGCCACGTTTTCTCCACCTCTATTGTAGCCCTTTTTCCGATCTTTCATTACTCTCTATGTGTATCATATCCAGCTATAATGTCCAATAAAGCAGAAATGCAATAAAGATAATGTTAAAATATGGTCATGGAAGAGGAGGTGGAGCGAACCAGGGAATGAACAGAGGAAGGAAGAGGTAGTTTGTTATTGTGCTATGGGAGGAGATGGACACACACACACACACACACAAACACACATTCACACCCACACAGGAAGCACTCACTTCATTTATGAAAACAAAAATATTTTTCAACATGGGAAATGAGATGATGTGTCATTTTTCCACCTTCTGTTTCTTTCACATTTTATCATAAATGTTGGTTTTCCTCTACTTCCTCCCTCTTCTTTATCCATAGCCCGTTCTTTCCCATGTTACTTTAACTTGCCTTTCTCCCTAAGATTCCTTCATTTTTGTTCTCTCTCTCTCTTTGTCATAAAACAATTTTAGTGTATCCCTGGTTCATTGGGGTCAGAACACCCACACATGAACACACACACACCCCCCCCCCCACACACACACACACACACACACACACACAGGCTCACAGCTATGCAGGGATGATCCCCAGATCTTACTAACAATGTTGGACCCCCCATCAAACCATGAGACAACAGACCCCACAGCAACCCACACACTCCAACACACTCCCTGTCACACACACACACACACAAACAGACATAGATACACTGATGCACACGCAATTTTTCACTCTCTCTCTCACACACACACACACACACACACAATTAAATATGTCCCAAGTGTAGCAGAACTCAAAATGCTTGAAGATGGGGAAATGTATGTGGTGAGAAAATCATAACTGTTAACTCTTAACTGTTACCACATGTACTGTGAGTCTCTACACATCATCTCCCATGTGTCATCTCCATACAAACTATTACACAGAATCTCATAGCTGTAGGAATAAGTACTGCTAAGATTTTCTTTCAACAAATACAAAATGTTTCTGCATTAAAATGTCTAAAAACAATCAGACCTCCGCGATATATATTGTTGAGTTGTGTACTTACATTACTCCAAATGTTTCCAACAATGTTTACACCCAAAGAAATCTGTAATTTTAGTCAGGGTAAAGGTCCGTTTCCTTTGGTCCCCCGTTGCTATAACTTTTGGGAAAAGATGAGATGATGCCTAAAGTGGGGAAGGATGTCGGCCAATCTGACAAAATGCACCAAGGATAAAACTTTCAAACATTACCTTGTTAATTTTCATTGCATTGAGTCACATGAGATGGAATTTCTTTCGTTGTGACAATGCAATGCTGTGGTTAGGTTTAGGCACAGAAATATTGTATATTGGCTTAAAATGCCTGTTTTTGTCACTGAGGACTCCTTCAAAATCACTAGCGGCATCACGCTTGTGAAATCTTGAAATGCATTCTCGAATTGGCGTCATTGGCTTGGCAGTCTCCTCGCCTGTTGCTCCACCACTACCCCATCTGACTCCCAATATTAAAGTCAGGTCATAAACATGCAATGCGAACATGACATGGCAAGTTTTGCAGAAATGATATGGTACGTAGCGCATGACACGTATTGGGTTATGCTGAAATGTTAACTGCCAATATTTGATCTTGGGGATTGGGCGGAATCCCACTCCTCTCACATCTTTATGCTTTGTTTTTCATTGAGAGACTCCTTCCCACATAAATTACATACTGTGCGTGTGCACATACTTTGGTGCTGTATGTGAGAGAATTCAAAAAGATACTGTAGGTGGTGGTGTATATGTAAGATAGACTAAGACAAAGACACCTGAGGTTGCTTTAAGTAACGTACACGTGCGTGCAGCATGAACGTCGATGGTAACTGTGCAGGGACATCGTTTGATTTTATGCACCATTTGACCTGTAATAGAACTGAAATAATGGGCATCATAAAACTAATAGCACCTTTAAAAATGCCTTAAGGCTAAATGTGAAATAGCTGTTTGTTTCATATTTCATGAGGTACTTGACTGTTGAGCTTTGATGGCAGCAAAAGCAACAACATGCTTTAGAAAACAGAAAAGTAAAACCATAAGCACGGGAAACACTACATTGAATTCTAATAAAAGATTTTACTTGTTCTATATGTTACTGGTAATGTGTTTTTTTTTCATGATGTTTTTAAAATTCAATCTGGGTGGCTGTATGTTTCCTACAGAATGTATTTTACTCATGGAAATTTGTTGTGTAATTAACGTTCATAGAATAAAGGGAAAACTTGAGAAGGGGTAGTAATTTCAGCATGAAAAGCACTTGAGGAATATAAATAAAGGGAGGGCAAAGAGAGAGGACAAAGTGCAGAATAAAATTAATCACACATAAACAGCTTTGATGAGAATGAAAATGCACTGATTGTTCATCTATGGTTATGCTCTGGCTAATATTCTGTATGTAAAAAACTGAAGAGCATGGTGTGAAGCGACTGAGTAGATATTCAAGCACAATCTGTTAATTTATAACCCTTATTATTAGGTCCCAAATGTCACATTGTTACCCTTGAGTTTTGAGTTTCCCACGTGTTGGATTTATGAAGAAAATAATGAGGAAAATGCCTCAGGACCAATTGTCAATCTTCTGCTGGAGGGGTGAATAGTTTCCAGTGGAAATACAAAGGGCATAAAATGGATTTATGCTGGGAATGATGCTTAGGGACGAGAAAGACGAAAAAAAGACACAGCAAGAGAGAATGGTATTAAAGTGCTTGATCTATGAGATACAGTAAATGAATCAGCTTTTTTAAATTGTTGTTTCAGTTTTTCAGCAAGGCTTAATGTGAAGGCAATAACTTATGCTCAATTTAAGGTCAATGTCTACTTGAGAATCACAATATTTCATTATTATTGTTCTCCATTTCGTTTGTCCATTGCTGACTGTATTCCCGCTCTCGCTGAACACACACGTTTCAGTGTCTGTCTCTTTAAGGCCCACCTCCTAAAAAGCCCAGTCTGCTCGGATGGGTCAGGTGTCACAGGCCCACCATTTTTCCGTTTCAGCTCAGCTGTTGTTGTTTTGCAACCAGATTTGAAAAATAATTCAAATTATCACCACAGTGTGAAAAATAACAGTTGTGGCTTTATGTCAAAGACAGTTGTATATTCTGTTGCAGAGATATCTAATGAAGTTATTATGCTAACCTTTTCCTCCTGGCTCTGGCTAGCTGCATAGCTAATTGAGCTGACAAGTTAACCCCAGCTACAATCATGGATGTATAGAATAGGATTAGCAGCAGTTAGCAGTTGCTCTGATGATATGATGCCCCCTATTTATAAGAGTATGAGTTCAACAGATGCTTGTTAATTTTAAAGTATTTATAGCACTTACACTTGCTCAGTTTCTACAGGGACATTTGAATGATAATGAACAAATCGCCAGGTTTCAATTAAAAGGTGAAATTCTCAGTTTGCCCTCCACCCACAACTTTCAGATTGACTTGGTGGTCCTTTTTCAATCAAAAACTACACCATCCACCTTATTTTTCTGTCATATTCTCATCAAATGTTTCCCCTTTCTTGAATCACTTTGTCCAACACATAGCAGACCTGTTGGATATTTTTCTCCCCTCTTGCAATGGTATATCATTTTGTTTTAATCATTATGGTTCACCCATGTTGAAGACAAGTTGCTCCCTTGGTCACATTCTCCAACTATCACTAAAAAAAATGGTTCATCTGAATGACTACCTCATATCTTTTCATTCCTACTCTCCATCTAACATTAACTCACTTCCACGAGACTTCGACTTCAGTTTACAAGATGGATGGAACTGATTCAATACAGAAAAACAGTTTGCCATTCTCTTTGCCTTATGTTTTAACTCGTAATGGCTCCATCACCTATGCCTGTTCGATATAAAAGCTTCAACAAAAGCAGCATCAATTTTCTCCGGTGAAAAACTGCTTCTCTTCACCAGATAATTCAACAAGCCTTTGCCTGTAACTTAAATATTACATGTTGTACTCAAACCTTTCTCACAGGACACGTATCCTCCCTCACGGACACACGCATAAACATCTCTGCCACTGCAGCTGTTTTATTGCATCTGTTATGCCAAAGTGCCCCTGCGTTATATGAAAATGCCCACCTCTGATATATGTTTCTATGATGTCAGATTTCATTGGACCTACAGTACGTGTGGGCTGCGGTGGGAGTACACACTTTCCCTGCGCTCACTTTATTTTGATACATACCCACACAGGCAAACACATATATAAAGCAACAGGAGCTGCACAGCACCAGCTAGAGAGTTTGCCAGGTAATACGCCATATATCAAAGTCTCCCCTTGAGCGACTTCAGGGATAATTGATACAACAAAGGATCACACTGCCTGAGCAATGGGGATCACTGGGAGTGACTCCTAAATCACAAGAAGCCTACACGACACATTAAGATTCACTTCGGAACGTTGTGTGCCATTTTAAATCATTGGGACGACAGTCTGAATCGCTAAGTTTGCCAGAAAAAGCGTTATCTCTGAAAACTGTTTATTCACAGTAGCGGGTTCTCCTTCCAGGCTTAGCATTCATGTGTGTCTTACATCATAATGCAGCACAGCAATAACCACATAATGGTGAGTGTTTAGAGTCACATTAACACCAGACATTTTAGAGGAGGAACTACGCACTAGAATTGTTGGTGTATGGACCTGAAAGGTTAGAAGCTGACGAAGAAGTGTTTTATTGTACTTTCACAGCTCAACCTTTTGTGGTGACTACACGTGTGGGACCTGTCAGCATACCGAAATTGAAGTCTGCTGATAACCCTATGAAAAGGGATGATTAATAATCAGTGTTGGGTGTGGGGGCCATCGATAATGGAACAGTGATTGGTTGGGGTTTGGCACGAGGTATCTTTCACCATCACCGATTGGTTAGTCGCCACCAGCAAGGGGAGATGGGATAACAATGGCAGCGTCAACAACACGAGCAGAACATGCTGCTGCATGCGACTTGCCTAAAGACCCTCCGCTGTGTAAAGCCATTTTTGACAGTTGGAGATACAAACATTACTTTGAATTTGTTGAACGTAAGGACAATAACTTGACTGTAAGGTGCACACTTTGCCCGTGAAGGAAACATCTCTCCACCGCTGCTTACACTACCTCAAACTTAACGAAGCACCTACAGAGACAGCACGCACACACAAAGCTTGTTGCTAAGGAACCGTGGAGCAACATGAATGAGACGCCAAGCAAGCAGCCAAAACTTTCTTTTCAACAGAACAGAACTGATAACATCGAAATCTGAGATGAATATGCTTGTTGCCTCGTAACATAGTATTGGAAATGTTACCTCTGTCAACCGTATCAACTGCATCTCAGGCAATTTTATAGAGCAAGTAGAACGAATGTAACAAGTAATGTAATTAGTAATGTAACTAAGTAAGTAAAACTGCAGTAATCATGTAATGTAAGGCATTACTATTTTTGAGAGTATATTACACATTTGAGAGTAATGTGTAATATATTACTTTTTTGAGTAAATGTTAACAATGTAATACATTTTTAAAGCGCTTTTCCAACGACAGCTCAAAGCGCTGTACAATACATGCCACATTCACCCATTCACTCACACATTCATACACTGATGACGGAGGCTGCCATGCAAGGCAACTAGGGTGACTTTCCGATCACCAGATGAACCGCTCTACCCACTGAGCCACAGCCGCCCCTAAATAAAATAAATGTAGACTTTAGGCCTAGAATTAAAGGCCACAAGAGGTTGACAGGAAATTCTAAAGTGAATTCCAGGATGGAGTAATTTCTTTACAAAAGTTTAGAACATTCTTAAAAGGTGTTTTTGATAACATTGAGCCACTTAATGTGGCATTCCATTTCCGCATTATCACTGTGGTTGACAGTTTGTTGCAATACCAATCGTGGCTAACGGTAGCAAGCTAACATCAACGTTGTACCGCTAACTCACACTTACGTTGCTGATGCTAGCTAGCTAATGTTTACGTCACTGACGCTAGCTAGCAAACGTTTAAGTCACCAGTGCTAGCTGGTGCCAATGCTACTGTAGATCTCAACCGTTTTTGTTTTTTTTACCACAAACTGGCAACTACCAAGAATCTTGACGCCGACAAAACATGGATACCACCTGATGCCAATGGCATTATACTATTGGCTGATAAACCTTGTTAGCAGTTTGAACCAACTTACAGAATTACCACACAGAGATACACAAAACAATAATTTTGGACCCTACAAAATGTTTTAAATGAGGAAATTATATATATGTATCATTTCTATATAATGATTTGTCTACATGAAAATGTTAACAATATGACCTTTCATTTCTTGTCATGTTTTATAGTATAATTGAATATATAATATTTTAATTAAATACGTTTTTATCCACCCAGCCTGGCTCTATAATGTCACCACTTCAGCCCACAATGAAATATCTCAGCAGCTCTTTGTTCCTGTAGTGTATTTTTTTCCCAGTATCTTCAGTCAGTGCACTTTTAGAGGGGATTTTTTTTATGCACCACATTTGAGTAGCGTACGCTGACAACTGAATTAATTGACAAAATCTGTGTAAAACCAACATGACTGACGGAAGCATAATGAGACAATCAACCAACAGGTCATAATGAGCACTGATTCCACCGACAGCAAACGGTTGACTGCTCCTCTCCATATTGATTGACAATTTTTTTAAAAAGGTTATGTAACCCTCAAAAGGATTGGGTAATATTTTTATCTACATATGATTTTAATTTCTGTTGGCAGTCCATGTTTTTGAAGTCTTATATTTTTATCCTCAACGGGGATGAAAGGGCAAGAGTTGATCTGATAAGACAGGAAAATAAGTGTTTGGTTTCAGAAATTTAATGAAAAGATTTTGACAACCACACTAGATATTAGTGCAGACTAATTTTTCAGCATCTCTTGCACTGATGGAAAGTGTTTGGATGCAGTGGGAAAGTGATTAATATTTTGAAGGAGCAAGAGATAGCTCATTGCATAGGCACTGAGACTGATGGATAGATGAGAGGGCGAGAATGAGAGAGACGGACTTGAGCGATGTGAGTTGAGGTCAGGAGGTATTAGAATCCCTCACGGAGGCACCTACAGATCTCAGATCTGCAGAATTCTGCATTTAACTCCACAAACAATATTAAGTGATATAAAACATAAGAAACAAAGTATTGGGCATCGAAAAAATATCTTATATCTGCTACAGATGGTTGTTGTTTTGTTTAAGGTCAGTGATGCACAGGTCAGATTTCCTTATTCAGAAGTGAATCATATTCCAGTGTGTGGGCTTCATTTTCTCTACATGTCCTTGGGTCATGCATACATTTCTACTATT